>NC_086042.1:5193476-5438476 GCF_947568885.1 Cydia strobilella
GAGTGTTCTTGGATAAAGTAAAAAAAATAGTAAAAACTAGCTAGATTAAATAAGAATATTCCTTATATGGTTTTATTATGCATTAATTGTCAGTTTCCATACGCAAATAACTAAAAAGTTAAATAAGTATTTAGCGCCACCTACAACAGTGACGATCTTCTCGGCGTTGTGTTTTATCAAAGATATAACTCCGTAGTAGATAGATACGGTCTAAGGAAAAAACGTGCCTCGAAAATCACGAAAATTTGATTCTCGATCAGATGGCGCCACTACCTTTGGCCTACTCTCGTATAGAGCGCGTTGACGGTTTCGTTTGTTATTTAACAATTTTACGCATATTAGTGAAAGAACATGGGTCATAAAAATAATTAATGCAAATAAAAAAAAACATTTATCCATTAAATATGGATAATATGCATTTTATCGTATTTTAATAAATCTTCATTTTTAGTTTTAAAGTGTGTCGATAGATGGCAGTGAATTTACTGTTTATATACTTACCTTTAGAATTAGAAAATACGTGTTTAACTGTTTACTGCAGGGAGCAGGAGTAGCAGGAGCCTTTCTTGGAGTCATGCACATCCTTCCACGTCGTACATTTCCAAAATTTGGTGTTCCAAAATTTTGCTAAATAGGACCATTTTATACATTACTACCATAATTGTTGGCATTGCTGCATACGTTTGTTGTGGTCACAGGCGCCATAAATTTAGCCGTGCACATATCCAATAGTTTTAATACCGACATGTCATAGTTTTTAGAATTCCTAAAATTATTTTGGGAAACTGCGATACAAAAAAAGTAAAATAAATGACATTTATTAACGGAGATCACAGATAAAAACTGACATAAATATCTAATTTTGTACAATTCACATTGCAACGTTTTGGAATTCAATTGCAGAATATAATTTACATAAACAGTAGTACTGTATAGTAGTTAGTTCTTTTAATATAATTAATTACGTAAGTATATACACCGTTTTCTGATTTCCGTTAATTTCAAGTGTGCATTCCTGAGCTTAAATCAAGTAACTTTCTCATAAACACCGGTATTCTAATTAACTCCATTTCGGAGAATCAATATTTTTTTCTGATAAGGCCCCTACGAGCGTGTACACTTGCCTTAGGGCCTGTTTATTGTTGATTAGTGTTTAGTACGAGGACGAGTTCGTACATTTGCTACTAAACTTAAGTGCTATCTCGGACGATGTTGGAAATGATATTGATATGTAACAGTTTACAATTGTTTGGTTGAGTTAAATGTAATGCCCGTGTTACAACAACGCTATATGCAACATTTAATTACGTTTTATAAATAAAATAAAACAATAACATTTTTTTTAATAGTAAAAAAAACTTTATTCATATAGATTGGATAAAGTCATCATCATGTTCAGCATTAAAAACGTATAGTAATTAAGTATGTATTATTTGTACGTTATTATGGCACATTTCTCTCGTAGGACAGTCAGCAGCAGAACTGGCCAGCTGTCCAAAATAGGTAACCTGCACACGTGTTTTTTTAAATCATATATTTCCATGTTTGCTTATTCTTAATAGAGTCAGCTGCTGACTGTATACTGTATGTGCCAACTACCTGCTGCGTATACTGTGCAAGTACATATATATACCTACTAACTAAAACTACACAGTAGTAGTTAGTACAGTCAAATGTAAAAATATGGGTGCATTACAACTTTGGTACTCAAAAATATGTCCTATAGGAAATTCGCTGATATAAGAGCTATGGGACATATTTTTGAGTATGATAGTGCACCCATATTTTTACACTTGACTGCACATGTGTTCAAATTGAGTAAGTAAAGATTACAGTGATTTAAGGTTTACGGCTTTTTTATGAATTAAAACAAGAAATAAATAAGTTTCTGTCATTTTGTAGTAATATTCACTGATTTATTGTCCATATATTAGTCTATAGCGAATCTCTAATCCAGCGGAACAATCTGCTTTTCCGCAAGTCCAAGCGGCTTGGTATAAACACTGCTTTTTATACCTTGGCATTAGAAAGTAGGTAGGTACCTTACCTACCAATGACATTTTTTATGCAATCGCAAGCAAAGCGAAAACTTTTGAGGCAAAAGTTTTAGAGATTTAGTGCCAGTTGCACCATCCGCACTTGACAGACTGATAAACGTCACCCGGTGCGTCGCGGCGGTTTACTATCAAACTCTCCATACAATAAAATTTAGCGAGCTCTTTAACGATCACAAACAGTTGGTGCAACCGACCCTTAGCCTTTAATTGTTACCCGTACATACTTTCTTAGTCTTTGAGAGGGAAAGGATACACTTAAACTATCGTGAGACATATTTCAAAATATTTATCAGTACGGTTTCAGGGCTCGTGCCTGAGGATGGATTCCCAAAGAATACGAAACATGTCGCCAAAAGCGACTAAAAATAATAGTGAGTAAAAACCGTACTGATAAATATTTTGAAAGGATACACATTACACACAGGTGTTCAGGTGTAGGTTGGTTGGTATAGCAACTTCGAGGCCGAAGTAATTCTTGGCTAATTTAGGTTAACAACCTATTACGATATCCTATGAAATACATTATTGTACACTCAATTTTATTCATAACTAGTTATTCCACCACAACCCCATTTCGCAGTTAAAATTATACATTAAAAAAATCGACCAATGTTTTTTAAGGATAACTAGGATATTTGTAATTGCCTTAAAATTTTAGATCTGAAACTTAAAAACACTCCGGGCTCCGTGCTTTTTTAAGCACTCCGGGTTTCCATGCAATAGCTGAGGACGCAAGATGAGGCAAATCTGTCCCAGTTCAAATTCCATGCAACTCTTAGAACTAATGTTGGTTGGACAACTAACGGGATAGGTACCTACTTATTCTTCAAAACTACACTTTACATAGTCAGTCGCGTTTTTCACTAAAACATAAACGTTCGTCATGCAGTCCTTTGATGTTGGTGTCACTGTCAGAAGTATATTTGGCGGTTACAAGTCGAGGCCGGTGACCTGCTTGATCCAGGGGCGCGCCGCGGCCACGCGCGAGAACACGACGAGCTTGCCGGGGCTGCACTCGTTGGCGTCGTCCTCCACCCACGATGCCACGCCCAGCAAGCGATGGTTCTCCGTGCTCACCAAGCCGCTGCCGCTGTCACCCTGCGAGTGAAATTTGACGCTTTTTAGATGTTATAATAATACTGTCATTTACATTATCTTTGTCCACGTAAGTATACGTTTTTGGAGTAGCTATAAATTTGTTAGCGATTGACTCGTAAGTTCTTAGTCCTGGGTGGAGGAGGATGAATTCAATTAATCAATTTTACTAAGACTAAAAAAGCGAGTTGATTTTGACTAGGCGAGCCCTTCTGCTCCCATCGAAGAGTAGAACAGTTATTCTACGAGCAGGTCTACCTAGCCTTCAGGCCGTTCTGGCACATACCTAGACAATTGCTCAAATTCTAACAGCGAATGATTCGGCTCTGGTATTTAAGAAAAATCTTGCTAATAAATCATCTGTATAAATATAAACCTAGCCTTTACTTGTCAGAATTATTTAGGTTGAAGGTTGAGGTTGAACTTACGTTGCAAGCTGAGTCACGCGTTTCAGTGCGGCCCACTGCGCACAGCATGTCTTCTTTGCTATACTGAGGGAGAGTGGAACACCGCTCGTCGCTCTCCGTCCGCAATTTCATCCCGTGCATGTGCCGCTGCATGACGCCCTGGACAATGAATTACATATTTTAGGAGTAGAAAGTAAAATCTGCGTCCGTCTACCGGCTTGAAGACTTCAGAGACAGTTGCGGCTATAGCGTGCGTTCAGTTGAGTGCGACCGTATCATCAAGAGAGGGGAGCTAGAATCAACCGGAATGTAATAGCACTAATAGCACTGGGCTAACACCGAACTTAGAAAAATTAACCTTCGTCTATGAAGGTGGGGAGTCGAGTCGAATTTCAAACTTCGGAATTTGCGGTAGGTAGCCCAGCATCAAAACATTAATAACGGGGCTTAGAGGCCGTTAAATAAGGCTGCAAGTAGCCTAAAGGAACAGGATGGGGTGGATGGTCGTATTTCAAAATATAAATGTTGTTGGTGTTATCTGGTTAGAAATCCTGTGATGAACTTGTGTTTTTTTTTATGATATAGGAGGCAAACGAGCAGACGAATCGCCTGATGGTAAGTGGTTAATTGGTTATATGTATAAATCAAGTGGACTTGTTGAGGGCGTTCCAGATAAACAAACATGTTTTAGCTAGCATGACGTAGCCCAGCTAGACTTACCCCGTGATGGGTTGCACCGAAACCGGCGTAGTCGACGGCCAGCGACTCCGGGATATCTTTCCTGTCGTCAAGCGGCACAGCCGCGATGTTCACGCCGTCCAGCTGCAGCGGTGACTCCAGCTCCGCCAGCATGAAGTCCCAGCGAGCGTGCACCTGCAATCACAACGAAACCACTCTGTGAACACTTGTTACAAATGTATGCATAGCTATTAGTAGCAAGAAGTGTATGATATGATAACCTTATAATAAGAATAATCGACTTTACAAAACAGTTTAAAATCTCATAATTTGAATTCATTTCTAATCTTCATTAGTTAGTTCTAATTCATCATGTTGCTTACTGAGAGCAAATTAATGCACGTGTTATAATAAAAAATACCTACTGTAATAATTTAAGAGTACCTAATCCAGGTCCAGTCATTTTTGACAAATCACCGTACATTGCAAAAAAGATCCCGACGAATTGAGAACCTCCTTTGAACCTTGACTTTTTGACGTCGAAAAAAGTTATTCTTAGGTGCGTTTAGGAAGGGCAGCGGATTCATGAAACTCGTTAGTAGTCACTGGAAGTGCTAGTGCCGGCTTGGGCGTGGCGCCTTGAACACCGTATCGTCAGTGCCGGCTTGATCAATGCTTGATGCCCAATTCGCGCGTGTTAACCCAGTAGAGCTCGACGGCGAACATCAGAGCACGCCGCAGAGGCAGTCGCTAGAAGTGTCTGTGCCGACCAGGGCGTGGCGCCTTCAACACCGTATATTAGTGCCACTTGCCTGCTTGATGCCGAACTCGCGCGTGTTGACCCAGTAGGGCCCGACGGCGAACAGCGGGTGCAGATACAGCTTCTTCACCTCCAGGCGCACGCCGCTGCCGTCACCCGAGTTGCCCGTGCCGGCCAGCACGTTGCGCCCCGGCGTGAACAGCGTGCTGCGGCGCAGAAGGGAACTAGATTTAAGTATTAGAGCGTTTGTTTAAAAAATGCACATCGATTCCTTAATGCATGCTTAAGGATGATTTTTATGGTGATTGGTTTTCCTTGTTAAGAAGCTTTCCAAAAATTAGGTACCTACATAATGTACCTATACTAGATAAGTATATGTGTATTTTATGTTGATATTTTTAAAATAAGTAGGTACAAGAAAAAGAGACAAAAAACTTATTAACCAAGTTAAAAAAGATGAACTTGATAGATAATTTTGCATGCATGGGTAAATTGATGTACATTTTTAAGGGGTCTTAAATGTAAAATTGTAGAATCCTATGCTTATTACATGGCTCACTATAGCACAAAATTTTAATGTTAGTAGATACGCCGAGAATATTTAATCAAAAATCAAAACAAACAGTGCCACCTAGTTACTCAAGTCAGTAATTAATTGGTTATTAACAAACACTTGCCTCGCTCGCACATCTCTGGTGGAAACGTGGTCTTAACACAGGAGAACGCAATAATTAGATTGAATAGCTAGATGCACTCGTCATCTTATTGTTTACGACATAAGTAGTGTTAATCATTGGCTCGTTAAAGTGCCAATGCCCGGTACGATCAATGATGATGATTAAAATTTTCCACGCTAACATTGATTCTGATTACCTTGTAATTACATATATTATCACTTGTTATGTTGGTAGTTGGTACTAAGGTAACGTAGAATGCAGTTCTACATCGATAAAAAAAGTAGTAATTACCTAATCTAATCAAACAGTAGATGTGTCCCAGTATTTTATTATGTTTTATATGTTTTGTACCTACCCCCTTATTCATAAAACTTTACGAGCCTGAATTAGTTAAAATATGTTTTTCCCCTCACTAGCTCGGAAAGCCGTCTTTTATCCTTTAAAACAAGCGGGGAAAAACGCATTTTATCCACTAGTGGGGAAAGTAATTTGACCTTGGATGGAGCGTGTTTAAGTAGCTTTTGACAGATAACAAAACGTAAAACGCTCATAATAATGGTTTGTTCGATATTAATTATCATTAAATAAATGGTTTGAGTATTTAATAAAAAATACCAAATTTGGCTTTATTTAATTATTTTAAGTCATAAACCTTAAAATTCCATAAAAACCTTTGTTCTTTTATAATGATGTTGATCATAATTCTGAACGCACAAGTTGAGTCGATGCAATTTCAAAACGCATCATTGACATTTCATACGTCAGAAATGTCAACATTGTCAACAAAAATTTTACTTAAAAACTTCTTACGTAAAAGTACAGAATTTCCAGAGTTTTTTGGTATAATATCGTAAAAAAATGAGTGATTCCAGTCGATGAAGATGATCTAACGCCTGTGGATGTTGCACTTTCCTCGCTATAGTGAGGGGAAAAGTTTTGTGTTACACACGGGTGCAAATGTATTTTACTTCTCGTCTGTTAAAACACTCGCTACGCTCAGGATTCTATTTTAGAACCACTAGCATCGCTCGTGGTTCAACTATAGAATCCTTTCGCTTGCTCGTGTTTCAATTCCACACTCGCGGGTAAAATACAACTTTGCACCCTTGTATAACAAATAACTATTATCCCTTTCTTACAAATACGTAAGTCAAAATGACAGATAAAGACAAACGATTCATAATTCAGGCTTGTAATGCGATTATGAATAAACGCCACTATAGGACCTATTGACCTACAAAAACAAATTAATAGCCCATTGTACTTCAGCAACCGAGTGACTCAAACCTGACAATAACTTAAAGCTATGTAGTACAAATTGTGACACAATGCTTCTATAGTAGACCGGGTTGCGCTTCGATGCACATTTAAGATATACCCAAAATCAGCCGGATATTAAAATCGCATTAGCTAATCTATCCTAAAATACCCAATACGAGTATACCCATAGTCATAGATAATCTATATTGATTTCTAAAATACATTTATAGAGATACTATAGCTGATGATGCCTATTCACAAGTTCTATCAAAATATTAGATAAATAGTTAGCAGTTATTCTGTAGAGTACTTTCTGATCTTCAACTCACAAACTTTTCTTAGAAAAATGTCAAACATTCGTGCCCCGAAATTCCCGCAGTATGCTTATGGGATTACATAATTCTGTGTGTGATAAAATGTACAAGCCTTTTTGGCTTAGTTTCCGCTATTTGTTGTTTGTTGGTTGTTACGAAAACGTGTAGGTACCATTTAGGCAAGGTTACCCTAGTGATTTAAATACGCGTTAATTCTCGATTTCCAAAATACATATTCATCTGATACACATATACTAACTCATACAGGCTGATATCTGCATTGTCATTGCTAGAGTAGGTTATTCCCTTGACTCTTAACCGCAACATTGAACCTGTGACCTATTTATCTGCATGTGTCCTGCAAGTTCGTCTTAGGTACTTACTGATAACTACTTAAAAGAAATCTTGCTATTGATTTAGGTACCTAGGCATGTTATTTAAATGTGAGTATTTGTGCTAAATTGGATCTGTTAACAATAATACGAGGCAAGATTAAGACTAAGTACCTTGGTAATTATCTTTAAAAACAACCGTTATCGGGAGAAGTAGGCAGGGTACGTAATTATTTTATCTGCTTAAGTGTTTATAAATAAGCTAATTACCCGTATAACGCGGTCATGACTAGTACTTCTGATAAATTACTTACATCCTCACCTCAGTTATTTCGTTGTTACCGTAAAATGGTCCTACTTTGCTCCAATTCAAAAAAGGGCAACGTCTAATGTATTCAAACATAATTCTATGTTTATACATATACTCAGATAAACGAAATTGTATATATATTTTGAATTATTTACTTAATTATTTATTTATTTTATTAGATTTAATTTACTTAGTTTTAATTTTAATAGTTTATAAGTATTCCCAGGTAGCAAAATGACGTCAAATGACGTCAGCGACGTCGTAATGACGTAATAATGCCGTCATTATGACGTCGCTGACGTCATTTTACGTCATTTTGCTACCTGGGTTGTTATTGTAATATTTATAACTTATTCCTTGAAATAAATACTTATGAATTGTATCTTTTTTTGGCGGGGCCTATTAAATTAATTTGGCCCTAAGTAAACTATACGTAGAAGCAAAAATACCCCAAACAATGGGTCTTGTCTTGTGCTCCTTATTCATAGCTTTGTTTTATATAAAACAAAATTTCATAAAGTTGATTTACCTATAAAGTGGCTTTCCAATCAGCGTGATCTGGTTAAGGGGATCCCATGCCCCAATGACCTTCGATTTGAATCCCTTAGTTTTCTAATGTTTTTTGTAGCTTATATAGTATCCCATATTTACTTCAAAGTTCATTGTTTTCGAAATATTTGGCATCAAAGTTGAACAATTTTAGGCCAAAAAACTGATTTTCTGGCCATAACTTTTGTGTTAATTAGTTTAAAATTAAAACCTTAGACAAATTTTTAGAGACGTCTAAGACGAACCCAAATATGTAGATTTCGTATAAGTAAGATCTTTTACAGCAATCGAGATACGAAAAAAGTGTTTGTTTAGACAATGTTTAAAACAATCATAAATAAATAAGTATTAATTTTTTTCACAATCCGGTAGACAAAAATGGAGATAAAAGATTGAAGAACCGATAGCCGCTTGTCTTATAATTCTATATGTAGTGCAAAAGTAGGAGATACGATTCAAATCTTGTCAAAAATCGATGAAAACCTCAGGTAGCCCCTTAAGTACTAACCTTTTTTTACACTTGTGATATTTATATATATTTTAATATATAATTTATATATTCATTTATTATATACAACACATAGTTCATGATCAGCAACGCAGGCTTCGTCAAGTGCTTACAACAATAAATCAGCTACAGGCTTCGTCACCTACTAACAAATGATATAATCCGCAACAAGCTTTGTCAATGTTAAACACTAAATTAAACTAGGCCAAGTCCCCACTTCGGACCGTAGCCGGTCCAAAAGTCCCCATGACACTGGCAGCGTTGCCCCGTTGAATTGCCAAGAAGATCTGTTGGACCAGATACCAGATACGATCCGGAGCGAGGATCGCAACCCCTTTCTCTATACATATATATTTAGTATTGTATGTATATCATATCATATCACATCATATCGTTTATTTATGTATGTATGTATGCTAGTATGTATTTTATGTATTTTAGTCTGTAATGTTATTTCTGCATTTTATGAGTAGACAATATGTTAAATAGTTTACTTTTTTAAATATTAATTTGTACATCCTGTAAGTTTGTCTACCTGACCTGGCTATAGTTTTCCACTCATCTACTCGAAGGTTAGCTGTACGAGATCCCTTATAGGGATAAGTTCGCCTTTGTACTTCCATTACTGTAATTTATTTTTGTAAACCTGTGTTGTGTACAAAAAAGTGATTATTACTACTAATACTACCTATTCAATTCGTCTGAATATTTAATAATGAACAGATTAAAAAAAATGTTCATAATACTGGAGCAAAGTAGGACCAATTTACGGTACTCTTATTATGTAGGTAGGTAGGTACATTGTGCGTGATGCAATTCGTAATTAATGTTTCATAATCTTGAGGATTTTGAGGATGAGGATCCATCTAATAGGTACTTCTCATATATCTGAGCATTAGGTAAATGTTCTCATGCATGCCGCAGCCTGCACATCCGTTTATACTTACACTATTACGACTATGCTGCAACTATGCATTTAACGAAGAATCGATATTTTAGAAGCCATTTTCTGTGGTAGGTATAACTCTAGGTATCTATGTTAAGCTAGACTTATATTGACCGGGATATAGACCGTGATTACCTTTTGTATTCTTTAGCCGTTGAAATTCACAAATACAAAAATTTCAATCGTGAAGATGGGTTTAAACTGTCAAATGTGTGGAATCCTGTAATTTGCTTGTGTAAAAAACCAGCGATATCGAATCAAACACGCGTAGTGACACCGTGAGTGTAGTGTGCTTGGACAGACCAACGAGTGTGAACGCGACCAGACCAACAAGTGTGAATGCGACCGATGGTAACGTTGAAAGCGAACGCAGCCGACGCGCAAGAATGAGGGTAGATCGAGCGCTGTCTACACAACTTTGACACCCACCCGCTATCTTCAGTCACCCGTGAACATGATGCATGTAACTGCGTCGAAATATCGGGAACTCATAAATAATACAAAAGGTAATCACGGTCTATATCCCGGTCAATATAAGTCTAGTGAAACTAACCGTGAATCATTCAAAACTCTAATCTATGTTAAGGTTTGGAAGACTATCAGTTGGCGTTCTAGTACCTACTGTTTATTAATTCGTGGTAAATAAAAGCCAAGGCAATAAAAAGCTTAGCTCTGGACGGGCGAGTCATTGTTAATTGTGAACAACGAACATGATCTAAGCACGAATATCAATGCATCTTGCTTCATAATAGTGAAACCTAGGTATTTCTGTGCTACTAAAGGTTAATGGATGACTATCCTTTGGCAGTCAGATAAAAAGCCTACCAGTGGCCAGCGGTAAGGATCCAGCTGGGATGGATGATGGTGCCCCCGCAGGCCCCGCCGAACAGCACCGCGTGCGGGTGCTGCTGGTGCAGCGGCGCCTCCGCGTGTGGAACTTGGGGCACCTCATTGGTCAATGCTAGAAATAAAAACAATTATGATCGAGCGTACAATTGTGATATGATCTTGCAATGGTTATAGTTTCTAGCTACACGTAAAAAATATTTATTAGAAAATAATTTCAGGTACCTTATTGCTGAACCTTTAAATCTGGAAGGTAAAATGCTATTTAAACTACAAAATGCAGCACGCACACACTCACTTTCAGTAAAATTGAATTGATCTTTACCATAGAGCATAAAACCATGATAGCAGGAGCGGTATTTGACATGCGTTAAGTGACGTTTCGTGTTGAACTTCAGTTGAATGGAAGAAATCGTGTGTTGTCGAATAGGTAAATTTGACATTAGCAATACACAGTTAGGTGACAACGAAACCAAACCGAACCACGCCGAGTTCAGAGCCATTTTAAACCGTATAGTAGTAAGAAAACAAAGTTGATTTTTGTTGCATAATTTTTTCAATGAATGAGTTTTGGTTGTACCAAATGATACTTTCCACAGTTGATGAACAAATGATTCATTCCACTGTTGAACTGATGTTGAAGCCGAAACTGACAGTTGTGCATCTCGAATAGGGCCCCTGATTTATATCTACTAACTGTTTACTCAAAGGCTGTCTCCAAAACTACACGGCTTAATGGGTTTCAATTTTGCTGAGTGTAAGAAAGCATTTAAGAAATGGAAATAAATACCTGTATAATGCCGTAATATTTGAATAAGCAACTTTGCCAAATCCATTAAATTGTAACGTTTTAAAAATAAGTAAATGGATCATACTGAGATTAAGGATATTTTCTTCTTCCGAAAGTTAAGGATCGGTAAACCCACGGTTCTTGTAGTAGCCAAAACAAAGTCGGGGGCAGTTTTATTCCATAAATTAGCCTCCAGTATACGAAACCTCAGGGAACAAAACATGACAACTGTTGCTTTTGCGTGTCTGTATCTCTGTATGATCCAAATAGACTCGAAAAAAAAATAGACTCGAAACAAATGCCAGTAAAGTAGTACGACTAGTCGATAAGTTTTAAATGTGCAATGGGAATGCAGAGATGCGAGTATAATCAATTTAATCATACTTAAAACTGCAAGAAGTGATTTGATCTTCCCAATTAACTGCTTAGTTTGAACAGCAAATTAAATACGAAGTTTGTACAACACGCAGCATCTATTTTATTATACGTACATGTGGTTATTTATATACATAGGTAATAATATGTCTAAGATACAGTATGAAAATCGAGCGGGATAATTTATTAGTGACGCAACGCGATGTGCGATGTTGTGAATGTTGTTGTGCTTGTGGCGGTACGTTCCCAGGGTATATGCGAAAGGGCCCTGCACGGATTCACAGAGTTCGATCGCTCTACTGCTCCAGAAGTAAACCCAAGCCCACCCAAGCCCAAGGTTGCTGCCCAAGGTTAAACAAAAGGTCCCAGGGTATTTTAGTAATTATAATTAGTGAGTACACATGTAAGTGAAGTGTTTAAGTTTTTATATTTAACTGCAATGCACTGTAAAAAAAGGTAAAAAAAAACAATAATTAGACAACGGGCTATGGCTATCATAATACGCCTGGTTACAGGTCCTGGGGGACCTGCCTTACCTTTGTCGGTTAAATGTATAGTAGGTATATATTTCCCATAGTCCCAGATTTAAAACGTCACAACAAGCCACACTATGCGAAGACAATGCACTTATATAGTCCTAATATAAACAAAGACAGCTAGTCATCAGTTCGCTAAGTATTTATAGATTGCCCAGAGTAGATATAAAGAGTGAGGGAGTACGAATATTCTGTAGAAAGGGTGCACTAGACAAATATATTTGATATTTGGCAGGCAAATAAAAAAAAATACATTTAAAGGCAGTAGCAGATAACTCAAACGAAGAACTCCCTCTACAAATCTTACCACTCAAAATGCAAACATTGTTTTCCATTCTGGAGATAAGTTCGAAAAATTCTGAAAATAAAACATTGGCCTCTGAATCTACTACTTCCGTCTCCGCTCATTATAATTATATGTCCCGACAAGGTATAACGTAAATAAGTATATATATTATAAAAAATACCTATGAATTCTACGACCGTAACTTGTAACTTATACTTATGTATATTTTGGTACTCGCAATTCTCAGGTATGGACTGTCATAGACACATTTTTTTTTAGCAAGCAATGTGTAACACGCTGAACTCATACCATTATGAAAAAACCCAGGTTCATTAAAACAATGTACCGTAAAATGGGGTGAGTAGGTTTCGCGGGGAGAGTTGGCTTATGAATGGGGAGAGAAGGTTTGAAAGGGGGGTGAGATGGGTTTTTAGGGCTACTGCTACAAAAATAATATATTCCAATTTAAAATGGAGCTATAGTAATACTCATAATTAAAAAAAAAACGATCCAACAATCTTCCAAAATCACCTTTGTATGAAAACCCATCTCACCCCAATTACGAGGGACTACGGGGTGAGGTGGTTTTTCCTGTTTATCGTCAAAGTTATGAAATGGAACTATCCAAAATAAAATAAAAAATAAAATACAAACGTCCGGAATACTTACCTATATTATATACACCATTCAGTTTGCACATGTAAAAATAAAATGTTATCGAGGTTTGAATGTCAGTTTTGCTCCTACTCAAGTACTCACCCCATTTTACGGTATCGGTGTTAATGTAAGCATAACTTGCAAGCTATTTGGGAAAATAGGGTTATTATAAACATCAGATGTAGGTTTTATTTGGTCTTATTCTGTTCCCGAAACTTAGGAACATTGGCACATTTAACGTAGGGCCGGGCCACTATTTAGAACTTATCAGGATCATGGTTTTGGCTGATATAATAGCCAGAAACTAGGTTTCAGTACCTACCTACCTTAACAGAAAAGACAAGATTGCTGTTTTTCATCTTTTGTCTTTAGTTTAGAATGGGATTTCAATTGATACGACCTGGCGGTAAAACTAGGTGACTTTGGCCTACAATAAAAAACCCATAAAAATTGTCGCTAATCTCAGTAAATTACAGTCGCCAAAATCATTGTCAACTCCGTTAAAAACTACATAGACCGGAGTACCTCATAATGAAGCAGAAATAATAGTTATTCTAATGGCAGGTTAATTACTGGTGTATAGGTAGCAGTGGCGACAGCAGGTGAATTCGTTTAGTCTTATCGGAGCGAAACAACGTTTTTCCCCATGGCCTTCTACTTCTAACAGGTAAATACCTACTACTCGTACCTACCTACTCGTTTCCGCATAAAATACTACTCCGTCGCCTAATAGCTACTGCTCAGATTTTCACTTACGTGAATGAATACCTAACTGCTACAAATATTAAAGTGAATCTCCATTGGGACCGTGCACGACGACAGCGGTTGCAACTATAGTATAGGCTCGTAGAAATAAGTAAATCGTAATATTTTCAGTGAAAACTACTGAACAGATTTTTATGCGTTTTTACCTATGAATAGAGTGATTCATGAGGAAGGTTAAGGCGTATAATTTGTTAAGGTTTCGTGTAAATTGGCGATATTTGCTAATGAAGTCAGAAAAAAATTACGCTGGCTAAGAGCTTTAATCGAAAAGGCTGCCCATTTGCCCAACCCATTTGAAATATAACAACACAATGTATGGTGGAAAAATCTCTCTTTCATTGGTCTACAAAAAAGTCCGCGATGGTGTATGTCTATCTTTTAAGGATAACTTACTATACCCATTCTTATCTTCTACAAAAAGATTTCATAGTATGTGGTATTTGCGAAGCTATTTACACGGATACAGTATTAATAATTATGAAATTAAATACGTTAGTCATATTAAGCATTTCATCCAGATTACAATGATCCCTTACACCATATCCGGTCCGGATCCGCTGGTTTTAACCGGATTCGGTAGCTCCTGAAAATTTAAGTACCGAATCCACCGGACCGGATTGCAATCCCTGGTTACGGAGTACCTAACCTGATGAAGGTGAAAATTGGCTTGTTTACATTTTATTGTAATTTTATTGAATTCTACATTAGCCACAAGTAGGATACAAGTAATTATAATTAAATACCAAATTTACAGCATAATTTTAAGCCGAATTAAAAGGCCATACCTACCTACTACTAGTTGCTTGACTGTGACTGACGCCAAAGTTTAACTAGTTTAGGTAATAAGTAAGTGTTAAATATGACACCTTCGATTTTCCGAAGAGAAAGGTAGACGAGGTAGGTATCCACGATCTGTGGTGTCAATGTACGTACGTAGGTAACATTTACGTTGTAGTGTAGGTAGCTACTTGTTTGTTTATTATGGTAAGGTTATGTAGGTGATGTAAATTGTATTGCATCTCACGGAAGCGATAGTCAACTAAATGAAACTGGGCTTTAATAACATTTCGGATTTATGATATGCACGCGATGTAATTAAATTTATAGGTATATTATTCCTACTTTTTATTATTAAGCATTTTTATAGGGCGATAGCTGACCAAGATTGTTTTCTTTTAGTTATTTATCAGTTTATTATCTTTGGTGATAAATGGGTTGCCATAACATATTAACGGTTTACTGATAATTATCACTTGGTTTTCACTTGTCAGACTTATTTGGAATAAATAGAATAAGTAGTTTTATTTTAAAGTAAGTAAGTAGTTTCTGTTAAACGTTGAAGGGAAGATCACAAGAATAACAAAATCTACATACACGACACTATTACCTTCCTACTTACTGACTCCGCTCTGTCTGTGCTCAATCCTTAATGTTATTCTGATTTGTTTTCACTTTGCATACTAGACAATTTCTGTTTTGATACAACCCTTCACCACAATGCGATTATTTTGTAGGTTCCATATATGGTAAGTCGTGGTGTTTTTGCACTTCACTGGGTAGTCAACACACTGACACTGATGAGCACCTGCTCATCACATGATACTCACTGTTGCCTACTCGTGTGGTGGTGAGCGCGGGCTGCGCGTCGGGGCGCGCGCGCGCGGGCGCGGCGGCGGCGGCAAGCGCCAGCAAGCACGCGAGTCGGAGCATGGCGGCGGTTTCCCGGCGCGCGGCCGGTTCGACATGTTTTATAGCCGATGCGTCACTCATGCCGGCGCGTACGGCGTCATCAGTGAGCAAAGGCTTATTTCTTAGGTTTTAGGGGTCCCCAACTCCCTATACAGATCAGAAAAAATGTGATTCGATACGGCAGGCTGGCAAACTAAAAAGGTGGATCCTCTTTCCGAAAGAACTCTGTAATAGGTATACTTAATAAAATAATAGTTCGTCCTGAAACGAAAACGCGGAGAGGTAATTGTGTTAATTTAATTATTGGAATAGACTCCATGTAGGTATAGCCACATCGTAATAAATTATTATGATGGATTAGTTATGACTAAATACAGGTACTTAATCATAAAATGTAGTTCATAAATATCTATGTACCTACCTAACTATATAGGTACTAATTAATCTAATTATGTTTGAAATATTAATTTGTCAGCAACGTCCACTTTCACGTGCTCTCGTTTAATCAACGAAACTTTATAGTCGCTAATTGTGATTATGTAGGGAATTCCAATCAAGAGTCGATTAGACCGTTGCCGACGTGTTTACGGGTCGGGTATGGTCGACCTTCCCTTTCGGAATAAAGTCACATGTTTTTTAGGGTTCCGTACCCAAAGGGTAAAAACGGGACCCTATTACTAAGACTCCGCTGTCTGTCTGCCTGTCTGTCTGTCCGTCCGTCTGTCACCAGGCTGTATCTCATGAACCGTGATAGCTAGACATAGTCTAACCCGTTCGTATAAAAATACCGCAAATCGATGTATAGGTACAGGTTACCCGTTTGGCACACACATACTAGAGGCCAAAACAAAATTTTTGACCCGCAGTTCCTAAAAAAATTTCGCTGCGGGGTAAAACATTTTTTTTTGTATGGAAAAAAAAATTTTTTTTTCCAAAACCTATGGTATGTGGTATCATACGAAAGGCCTTTTTGAGGCGATTCTAAAAATATATCACATCATTTCATTTCATTTCATTGTACCGTATCTGCAGTATAGTTCCATAAGTCCCGTGAAATAGGTATTGAAGTAGAACTGTCATTTTGTAAAATTGAAAAATTAAAAAAAAAAAATTGCTAATGATATTATTTTCAAAATTGCTTTCTTGGGGTTATACATGAGGATATCACGTATCATTTGTGGTATATTGTACAAAAAAAAAATTAGCCATATCGTGTCTGGAGGAGCCCAAACTTGGTATGTTTCGAAAATTCTTTTTGTTTTATTTAAAAAAAAATGCCCGAAATGTAATGATATGATATATTTTTAGAATCGCCTCAAAAAGCCCTTTCGTATGATAACACACGCGATAGGTTTTGGATTTTTTTTCCATACAAAAAAAAAATGTTTTACCACCCCCCGCAGCGAAATTTTTTTAGGAACTACGGGTCAAAATTTTTGTTTTGGGCTCTAGTATGTGTGTGCCAAACGGCTAACCTGTACATCGATTTGCGGTATTCCTTTGAAATTGGGGTCGAGCGGCTTCCGCTAACAGTTGAAATTTTCACAGATGATGTATTTCTGTTGCCGCTATAACAAAAAAATACAAAAAACAGAATAAAATAAATATTTAAGTGGGGCTCCCATACAACAAACGTGTTTTTTTTTGCCGTTTTTTGCGTAATGGCACAGAACCCTTCGTACGCGAGTCCGACTCGCACTTGGCCGTTTTTTTATTGTTCAGAACAGGTACTTACCTCGTGGAAACTTAATGTGGATATCAACAAAAGTTGTTGTTTTAGTTTTCGTATATCCTGTTTTAAATACGTTTTTTTTACTTAAAAATGCATGTCATTTTACAATTTGCTCTTATGTTGAAGAAATAGCTAGTCATCGATGACTAAATTAGCAACGTGCAACGTGAGATGAGATCTGTTAAGGATGCTTGCAACGTATTTCCTTATGTACTTATTCTGTAAATTTTATGCGTTTACAATCTATGATGGCGGCGGCTGGCGGTCTCTACACCGCGATTCAAGCGGCTGACGATTTTTTTTGTTCACAATGGCATCTATTGCTATCATCTGACGGAGTACCGAACGGGAGGCGATGACTGTTTTTACTTTACGTGTTTTCTCTGCTGCCATTCCTCAACCCACCAACGGAGCGGGATCTAGTTATCGCCCGGGAGGCGACTGGTCATGGAAATCTGTTCCTGACTCGCGGACCGCGGTCTATGTCATGTATATCGTCATGTTGTATGATTCTTTTTTTGTATGTTTGTATAACCCTCCACAACCATAGGCACTTTGCTGGACAATACCACCTTCCGTCTAGCCATATCTTTAAGAATAGGCGCACCAACCAATGTACCTCACCGTTGCCAATGTGGAGTCACGGTGGATGGTCTCGGTCACCATGGCCTCTCATGCAGTCGAAGTGCTGGGAGAATCCCTCGGCATGCCAGCATCAACGATGTCATCCGAAGGGCCAAGGTGCCGGCAGTCCTCGAGCCCAATGGTCTGACCAGGGACAACGGCAAGAGGCCCGACGGAATGACTTTGGTGCCTTGGAGTATGGGTCGGCCCCTTGTCTGGGATGCTACTTGTGTAGACACCCTGGCGCCGTCCCACATTCCGGGCACCAAAGTTGAAGCTGGTGCGGCTGCATCTTCAGCCGAAAACCTCAAACGTCGCAAGTATGCTGCCCTTGGCAGTAGCTACTTGTTTGCGGCGTTTGGGGTTGAAACCCTGGGGCCGTGGGGGCCAAGTGCGCGCCGACTCCACAAGGAGATATCGGCACGTCTTATTGAGGCTTCCGGTGACCACGGTAAGCACTATTTCGCGCAGCGCATCAGCATAGCTATACAGCGCGGAAATGCGGCCAGCCTTCTGGGCACCCTACCACACGACCGAGACCTAGGTCAGATTTTTTATTTGTAAGTTTTTTAGTTTAGGTCATTATGTTTTTAGCTCACTATTGTTTTAAGTGTATAAACTGTGTATTTTTTTTAAGCATTAATTTATGTTTCTTTCTTTTTGTCTGTTACCTTCCGTGATATTTAGATCACTAAACTTGATGGTCTCATCAGAAGATCAGCGCTGGAAGTTGCCAGCAACATGCTGAGATGAGGCCATTTCGTGACACTTTATTCTCACTATGTTCTTTTGATGTATGTCTATTGTCTATTGTCTGTGTGTTTACGAATAAAAACATTATATTCTATTCTATGTACATAGGTACTTGGCTAGTTCTTGGAATAATGCACATGTATTTATCTACTAATATTAAATTTTAATGGAACCAATGAATCACAAACAATTGTGTTTTTCAATTCTTTGCACACGTATAGGTACTACTCACCAGTCTCATTATTAAAAAGGTTTTATTTTATTTCTTGGATTTGTTTGAATATATTAAAACTACTTAGTACTAAATAATGATAGAATACATTTGAAACATTTGCGTGATAAAAATATTTTGAATACAGTGTCTAAATCCGGGCGAATATTTAAACGGTGGTTAGTATAGGACCTAAGAAATACTATTTATATTCACATAGTTTATCTCTAACTTTGCTTACAAATACAATGAAAATATTAACCAATGATTCTATATCTGGTTTAATGTATTGCCAGATTGGATTTACAAACTGTATAAAGAACACTGTCAAAGTGTAGTGGTGGCATAACGGTGGCACAAAACGTACAACTTTATAGTTAAAATATGTTACCTATTTAAAAGGCTACTAATAAACATTAACAGTTAAGTAACATACATTAGAAAACCTGTTAGTATTAAGGTAGTAAGTATTCCTTTATACTTTATTGTGACGGTTTCATACATTAGTATTAATAATTTATTAAATGATTAAGATGAAGTTAAACTTAACTCGTAAGGCGTAGTTACGCGATGTTAACTGCATCATAAAATCATATAAGTAGATGTTTCAATTCATAAATGTTTTAGTGGCACATTAACGTTGATGGCTCCTCTACACGATCGGCCATCATACTAGGTCATTAAGATGGGCCAGCGTGTAGAGAGGGTAGTGGTGTCGGATGGCTTATGGCGCGGCGGGATGGCGAGGAGTAGCCACGGTGTCGGTTTTTCGTCCGCACATCAAAGGTAGTGGGCCAGCAATGGGACGTCGTACGCATCTACACGTGGCCCATTCCATAGCGTGCTCTCAACCATCGCATGGCCAGCTCGCTGGTCCAGTGCTGGGCCATCGTGTAGAGGAGCCATGATGTAGACTAATGGAATTGTTAAGGACGTTGCAGTCTTTGGGGTAATTGCATCACAATATATAATATGCCGGTTCTGTTCTAAATGCAAATGATCTGCTTGACTCAGAGGACAGCACCTCGCCCTCGCTTTCCATCGGCAGCCTGCTGGTGCTGGAGTTATGTTCTATATGCCAGTGACCTGCTTGATCCAGTCGCGCACGGCAGACACGCGCGAGAACACGACGAGCTTGCCAGGCGCGCACTCGCGCGCGTCGTCCTGTACCCAAGAAGTCACGCCCACCAGTCTCCGTGGACCTTCGCCCTCCGTCACCAGGCCACTACCGCTATCACCCTGAAAAAATGTTCATTTATAATAAAAACAAATATGTGACCCACGCTGACTGACGATTGCAGACTGAAATCTGAAAGGTTCTCGGTAATACAACATACCTAAGTCTGTACTATACACCAAACGGCAATGGTCTGCTATTATTTAGGCTACCAATGCTTAGTTTCTTTAAATGATAAATATTTGGCTACAGAATTGCTCTTATTTATATATCGACCATATCGGTAGGTTTTATTGCGTTCTGCGACTGCATGGAAACTCGAGAAAACTATTTTTCGAGGAAATGAAATCTATAGCTAGATCGATTTCCCGATAAATAAGCTATACCTAGCATAATCATAGGTATGTTTTGAATACTACTTCTCCATTTTGACTCTGTGTTGCTCTAGAAAGTTTTTCTGAATTATACTTACGTTGCACGCGGAGTCGAACCTTGGTGGTCGGCCCTTGGCACAAAACATATCTTCTGGGCTGAATTGCTCCAGGCTCGCGCAAGCATCGTTGTCTAACGTCTCCAGCTCCATGAAATGCATCTCTTCGCGCATCGTCTCCTGGAATCAAACATCTCTTATTAGATACAACTAGTTCCAAAATCTGACAGCGTGCAGCGTATGGTCGTTTCGTATGCGTCCTAGAAGGTTTTAGACGATCAAGGTCGCACTTTATACAAGACTTTGTAAATTAGGTAACCATAGCTTAAACAGAACTGCACAGAAATTTTAAGCATTTATTTCGCCGTTCCACTGTATTGCCACGGTCATGGCCACCGGTCAATTTCACTACGCTCACGCTTATTAATGACGCGTTTCATAATAATGGTACAAGAAAAGGATTTTTTCAAATTCCGTAAATTTGAATGGATGTGGGGTACCTTTTTTCTGCAGCTGACTGTACTAAGTGGTACGTGTATACTTACAACGTGTTTGGCCAACTCTATTGTAACGTCTGCAAAAGAGTCTTTAAGACCAAGTTCGGCCTGGCCAGCCACATTCGGACCCATAATAGGATTTTTTTAAGGAAAAAAATATTATAGCTGTAATTACCTACTCTCTGAAGGTGGCAGGACCGGAGCCAATCCTAAGCTATGTATATACATAGCTTGACTAACATAAAGCACATAGCATATGCTTTGCATAGTTAGATAGTTTATGAGATCAAGAATCTATAAGCTCGGTGCTTTTGTTTTGTTTGTTTTTGCAATTCAATATGCAAATCGCTGGTTTAACTGCGCGCTGCCGAGCGGCAGCGGTTTCTTCAGTTATGGCAGAAAGGCTGACCACCAACTCCGAGGTACTCACGCCATGGTGCTGGGCGCCGTAACCCGCGTAGGCTACGGGCGTGCCGTGGTGCAGGTAGCCCTCGTCATCGAGCAGCACGGCCGCGATGTTCACTCCGTCCAGCGGAAGCGGCTCCTCCAGCTCCGCCAGCAGAAAGTCCCAGTGTGCGCCCACCTGACAACCAAATAAATATGTATTACTTTCTTATTATCCATTCTTATATGCGACCAAGTAGGTACTTATTAGGATCGCTAGGTTTTAGTTCCCTTGCAGTAAGGCGGAATTAAGTACAATCTCCTAGTGACAACATGCGAAATACGTGGCGATACAGACTGTCTTGAGCTGGTAGGAAGAAGTGTTAGACTCACTATTCCATTTGTGCCCAAAATCTCCTGAGACCGCGAAGTCACAACCTTTTGGCAGTCCCAATTACACGCACTGTAGCACATAAAAATTCGCCAGCTGTTCATGCTCTAAGGTGAACTCGCTTCTGTCATGGGCACCAGAATGAATTAATTAATTATGTTTGCAAGTCGATGGATAGTTGTGTATCAGATGTGTCTGCGGTACTGTGAGGTGATGGACGAAAGTTAATTGTGATCTGATTTATTACGTATTTTATAATTTGCAGTGTACAGTGATTTGCTTTCGACTGTAATGCTGTACCTATATATATGTTTTCAAATAAAATAAAAAATAAATATCGAAAATTCGAAATTTTTTTGGCCTTTGTTTGATTTGCCAAATTTTCATTTGACCGAACGCGTTTTTGTCAATAATAGTAATTGTTTCCAAACTTTTGTTAATTTTTTTTATTTAATAGATTCGTTTGAGACTTAAGTTCCCGTTTTTGAGTTCATAATTCATAATTCATAATTCTTTATTGCAACCATGGTACAGTATAGATGTAAATTATAATATACAATGTCTCACATGGACCCTGTAAGGGCACAGCATATCAATAGCTTACTCATAACATTTTATTATTATATTTTTTATTGTATTGTATGTAGCAAATTATTAATTTATCTAAAAAAATATCAGGTCATAAAACAATTATTCTAATTACACATGAGATCATTAATAAATGTATTATAATAAATAAATTATTGTACAATATTCATATTATAAAATTGTTTTGTTATAAATTTAGGTATGTATGTCATAGTAATTTAAGTAAGTATGTCATTGTTTTAATAAATTACTTAGAAGATGTCTGTAACATTATCATTAAAAAAGTCGTAGTAGCATTTATTTATTAGAAAGTCTTTCAACATTTTATTAAATTGTTCTTCGAGATATTTCAACCACCAGAGTTGATATTTTCATTTTACTAATTACACTATAATTTATTTAAGCACCTACTCGTATACTCATATTTTTTTACTTAGCCCATATTTATAACATAATATCGCAGTAAAATGTTAATTGGTCAGTATATTTTCTGTGTGTACTAGGTACAGCAAGGAGCCGGATATAGGTATTTTTTGCTGTCCAATGTAGATAATTCTGCAGTGAGTAAAAACCCTTTTTTGTTACGAACGTAATATTCTTCGTCGAACTACTGAACAATGGCGTGTTTTTTAACCGACTTCAAGATTTCAAAAGGTCCTAGGTAATCAATTCGGTTGTTTTATTTTTAATGTTTGTTACTCCATAACTCCATGATTTCTGGACCGATTTTGAAAATTCTTTTTTTTTTTGTAAGTATATACATACAGATTGGGCCCCGTTTTTGTCAAAACTCAGTTCTGATGATGGGATCCATGAGGAATCGAGGGAACTCCTCAAATGTTTAAGGCTTACATATAGTGATTTTAGTATTTTCATCAACAAATCAAGCACCTACATTTAAAAAAGTGACATTTGATAAAGTGGAACTGCTGATGATCATAACGGAACTCTTCAATGACGCATAGTTCACGTTTGGCGATTTGTCCTCTTCGTTATGTTTGTTAAGCAAGTTAGGTTTTCAAGAAACATTTTTGTCAAGCTCGAGTTCTGATGATGGGATCCATAAGGAATCGAGGGAACTCCTCAAATGTGAAAGGTATACATATAGTAATTTTTGTATTTTTATCAACAAATCCAGCATTTTCATTTTAAAAAGTGACATTTGACAAAGTGGAACTGCTGATGATGATCAGAATGGAACTCTTTAATGACGCATAGTTTACGTTTGGCGATTTGTCCTCTTCTTTATGTTTGTTAAGAAACTTAAGTTTTTAAGTCATATTTTTGTTAAGCTCGAGTTCTGATGATGAGACCCATGAGGAACCGAGGGAACTTCTCAAATATGAAATGCATACATATTGTGATTTTTGTATTTTTATCAACAAATCCAGCATTTACATTTAAAAAAGTGACATTTGATTAAGTGGAACTGCTGATGATGATCAGAATGGAACTCTTCAATGACACATAGTTCACGTTTGGCGATTTGTTCTCTTCCTTATGGACCCAGACCCAAACTTGGACCCGGACTCGGACCCGGACCCGGGTCTGGACATGGACCCCAACTCGGATCCGGACCCGGACCGAACTCTGACCCAAACTTGGACCCGGACAGCCGGACACGGACCCGGACTCGGATCCGGACCCAGACCCGGACCCGGAAATGCTACTAGAAAAGTGGGTTAGGTTAGGTTAGGTTAGAACTGTGAACCTTACAGAAACGAAATGCTATCAGAAAAGTAGGTTAGGTTAGGTTAGGTTAGAACTGCGACCCTTACAAAAACGAAATGCTACTAGAAAAGTGGGTGGTTTTACCTCCTTTTCTACATTATTAGGCAATATTATAATAATTAGGCAATTAGGCAAAATTAGTCAAAAGATGGATTAGGATAATTACGCAAAATATGCTGTCTATTTCATTTCATTGTCTGGAATCTAAGAGTGCACCATCAACAATAAGTAAACTTTCAGCGGCATCCCCCATTGAAGTCGGTTTTTTTTTCTTAAAAATTATTTTGTTCTCTACTGCCATGTGTTTCTAACCATTCAGTCTGACGTGCGTAGCGTGACGTGAAGGAGCAGAACTCTTTGCCAATAAACCTCAGAATATTTTCGATTTTGGATGTTGTAAATATTATTGAATCTGGTCCGTTTAAGGGTTAAAGCAAGTCGTGGTACCTGGGCGATGTTAAAGTCCTCAGCTCTCAACCAATAAGGCCCGACGGTGAAGCGCGGGTGCACCACTAACCGCTTCACGGACCTCTGCACGCCGCTGTCGTCGTCGGTGTGGCCCGTGCCTGCCACAGCGTAGTCCGCCCCTGAGAAGATTGTGCTGAAAACGTTTGATTTTGGAACTACATACAAACAGTAAAGTACATCTAGGTTTAATCCTGATGAACTGACGTAACATGAACTAAATAATGTTGCGAAGTTTTATGATTAGCTGTGTGATCTGCTGATTTATTACATAATAAGTTAATAACATATAACAAATTTTGTTCATGACTCCTATTTTATGTAAATAAAAAATTCAATAATGACTAACTGTGTTTACAGTAGGTATCTACTTCTAATATGCATTTTTGTAACTGTTAAATTTTGTTTTTATTTCGTTATAATATGACGCGAAGTACAATATTAGCCAATACAATTTATTACTTGGCAGTAATTAGGATGCATAGATTACTAAAACTGCACTCATTAAATACTGATCAGTGCGCCGCGGTGAGCACCCAGCGCTCGCTCGCCGATGTGCAGCCGCAGGTGCCGCCGAACAGCACGGCCGGCGGGACCCGCCGCCGGTGCACCACCGTCGCCGTGTCGTTCATAGGGGATTTGGGGACAGCTGCAAGAAGTATCAGAGCCAGAGTGAGTTTGAAATGTTTTGTTAAAGACTGACCAGTGCGCCGCGGTGAGCACCCAGCGCTCCCCGATGACAGTGCCGCCGCACGTGCCGCCGAACAGCACGGCCGACGGGACCCGCCGATGCACCGCCGTCGCCGTGTCGTTCTTCGGGGGTTTGGGGATAGCTGCAAGTTGGACGAGCATCGACTGTTATATTGAACGAAACTTTATATCATTATTCTAGCTAAGATTATTTCCTGGCACGACCACGCTAAGCACCGACTTGACAGTGACAACGAATAGAATAGAATAGAAATAATTTATTCGTTAGCACACACAAATGGAAAGTTATACAAAACAGAGAAACATAAATAAAAAGAAAAAGTGCCACGAAATGGTCTCACCTCAGCATGTTGCTGGCGACTTCCAGCGCTGATTTCCGGTGAGACCATCCGGTGAAACAATCACGACAGGTAACAAGAAAAACAACAAAATTAATATATAATATAACATACAAAAGACGGAGACAGAGATAAGTTAAAAATACATATTACAATAGACACTATTATTACGTACAGCTGATATATCCGGCCGAACTCAGCTTGGCCGTACATTATGCCTAAGATTATAACTAGCGCCATGCATACAATGCATACATAATATCCCATAGGAGCCATACTTGATGTAGCACTTAAGGGCCACATGCGCGTTCCCGGGTTGGCCATCTAACTCGGAGTTAACCGTTTGTATATAAACGGTTAACTCAGAGTTATTTGGCTAGTGGCCCTTAGCATGGTCCGACTCTACATGACGTATAGACACTGAAGTAGGCGGTGAACAAATATATTAGCAGCGTGGAATTTTAGTGACACTGTGACTGGTGTCATTGGAAACGTTTTATTTTTGTTAAACCTACCTAGGTATAATGGTGTTTGCCGTAATCATATTCTAATTCTAGCGTTTGTATGTGTGTTTACTACATCATGCGTTTATTCTGGAAAAGTAGTAACGATCTAACATAATTCAATAAGTGAGTTTTGCAAGAAATTGGAATGAGTGTGCGTTAAGATCTATTATTCGCTCGGCTGGTTATAAATCGATAAAAATTGACACAATAGAACGCATGCGCAATATGACCGTGGGATTCGGAATAGGTATCTGCGGTGAGATAGCGAGACTAAAAATAAACTATTTATAATTTTTTGCTTGAAAAATCGGTCGTTTTCGGATAGTATATATCTGATTGAAAAGTGTTAACGTTTCTAATATTTTTGAAGGCCATGTAATATGTTTGTAATAACTACTTTTTCACCTCAGCAGCTCGAACAAGCCTACTTTCGTCACTCCAGGGAGTGAAACAATGTAGCTTTTTAATTTAGTGAAGGCCATGAACTTCATACTTTTACGGTACGGTACGGTACGGTATGGTACGGTACGGTAAGGTACGGTACGGTACGGTACGGTACGGTACGGTCCGGTACGGTTCGGTCCGGTATCGTCTCGTCTCGTATCGTATCGTATCTTATCGTATCGTATCGTACATATTATAATACTTTTTTTTTCTGTTTATTCTGTGTAATTCGAAGTACATTTTAACCTTTAATATGTTCTCACTACTGAGGTGAAACATTATGTGTGCAACACGAGAGCAAAGTTATTTTACATCTCGTGTTTTTGAGTCCCTCGCTACGCTCAAGATTCTACCTTAGAATCTTTCGCTTTCTCGGGACTCAAAATAAACACTCGCAAGAAAAACCAACTTTCCTCTCTTGTTGCACAAATAACTATTTTTTGCTTCTTCAATGCTCTCTTATCAAAAAGGCAATAGCCCCGCCGCGGCGCCCTGGTGCGCCGTATACAGTAAAAAGGGGTGCCGTGAGGCAATCCTCCTCACCATGTACTATCTACAATGTATTTCGATAGCCTAACTAGGTTAGGGCGCCGAGATTAAATTTTAAACTTGCTACTGCGCCCTTGACTGTAAAAGATTGGGTACCCTCAAGGCGTTAAATGGTTTGGTAGTAGCGTTGTGTTGTTTTCTAAATATCTACCTGGGGTCTATTTATTCCACCAATGATCTAATTCGCATGATATCAATGTCTGGCTGGGCCATTCAGAGAATAAGTAGCTCTGACTGAGAGTTGTAAGTCAGAATACCAACTGCACTTATAACATATTTTTATATAATGAATTCCAGCTCAAATCATTAGGTAACTATATAAAAAAAATATTTTAACCACTAGTTGCGGTTGCGGCACTTAAAACTTTGAAACGTAATTATTACACATTCACCGAATTTATCGCTCATAATCCTACCTATATCGTATCCTCAAACCACGATTGCCACCGAAAAAAAAAACGAAAAAGTGGAATAATGAATGCATTTTCGGTTGCCAATGGGACGAGCCATTATTTGCGGTGGTAGGAACTGAAAAAGCTCCGCAGCAGATAATCAGTGCGAACCAGGGGGCCTAGTCAAGATGACAATCATTGATTGAAAACGCCAATCGAATTATGTACCTACCAGGTTTTGGAAATAGTCACGTGTTATCGTAGTGTCATCCAGATATTTTGGTATCTGGCTAGTAGTATTTTCAAATAAAATGTAATTAGCCATAAACCTGTTTTTTTATCTGCGATACTACCTGCATTTGTCATCTTCATGCAATCAGTCTCGCTGGAAGCGCACAATATTCCACCACTCACTCTACCAGTTTAACTAAACTACTGGCATTTTCCACTAACAGCAAGAATATACCAGCTTAATATTGAAACTGTTGGCATTTTAATTAACCGAAAAAATGTATACACTTGTAGGAACATGAGAAGATAATAATACCCCTTATGGGTCACTTATATCCATGCACAATGTTGCGATCCGTTAATGATATTGATACCTGCCGTGAGTATCGGGCTAGCAAACGACGACTATTTTCTCGATGGTTTTGATGCTTTCATGTTACGATCGTCATCATTTTATGCAGCTATTTTTAGCGAAAATGCAAGAGCCAAGTGTAGATATAGTCCGACATCAAATTGTAGAAAATTATTGAGGGCGCCACATTTATTTTTATTTTTATAGGCAATTCTTAAACAGATTGACTAAATTCATTAAGTAGTCATCGTCATCTACTCATAATTAAGTTTTCGAACCGTCGAACAGGAATCAGTAGTAGTGGTTGTATCGATATCCTCATCGACCGGGCGCGTAGCCAACGTGCCAATCGTTAACGCTCCGTAGCGTATCGTATTTGATAAATAAATAAATAAATGACTACGATAATCGTAGTCATTTATTTATTTATTTATCAAACAAGTTAAACAGTATGACAGTAAAATACCAAACCACTGCTACCTTACACAGAAAATACAAAAAGAAAAAGAAAAAAAAGAAGAAGAAGAGAAGTCATCTCTCTTCCCCACCAGTGAGACAGTGACAGTTGCGTTTCGTTCGCTACGGAGCATTAATAACGATTGCACGTTGGCTACGCACCCGATCTCCGGCGCTGAGCGCTACACACATAATCAACATTTACTACCGCATTCAACGTCACTCCAACAGTGTGCTTACTGAGTAAAACATTTACCTACAATATCTATTGGTGGTTATTGTTTAAAAGTTACTTACGGTTTTCAGTTACTTCCGGCGGTCCGGAGTCAGTGGTGGTCATTTCGGTCCGGTTCTCCGGCCGCGCCAGGGCGCCGCGGCTCACCGCGACCACTACACATAACCTTACTAGCGCATTCATCGTCACTACACACTAAACACTGACTAGACCTGTCTATATCAGTAGAGCCTTTATATAAATTCTTATGATCGTTAGATGCATATTTAATTGCTTGTTATTGGGGAGTATCTATTTGTGATTTAATTGCTGGTTGCTTGTACTTTGTTTGTGTACTTCTTTTTTCTTGTACAAAACCACATTAGCTAAATTATTTACAGTTAATTATGCTAAGGGCCGAGCGCGCCCATGGGGAACTGGGTGTATGTTAGCAACAACCGCAAATAAAGGGAGAGTCACTTCCACCTTAATCAGACATTTCTCAGCAAGCAGCCCTTTGCTTTGAGGGTAGGGTTAGGTATAAAATAATTTAATAGCGGGTTTCAAAACTATAATGACTTACGCGCTCAAAAAGGTAAAACAAATGAAAGACAACATTGAGTCAAATAAGGTTTAATTAATAGGGTACCTTCTCGTCAATGGCTACAATTTGAGAATTTGATCATAGATCTGTACAACTAGGTAAAATATCCGAGACGGACTCGCGTTATTACGTTAGCGTAAGATACAAACCATAATGCCAAATAAACTAAACATGTAACATGAGAGGTATATTTAATACACTAAATACTGTTATATTGCTCTTGAATATCACTCTACATTCACTATTTAACGTAACCTATTCAAAATATATTTCTTCAAACATCTAAGGAAACCATAATCCAGGTCCAGGGAGTCCAGGGCGACCAGGGTGGGCTTGTCGTCAACGTACGCTATAATTACCTCATTCTTAAACAATTTCATTGGCTACTTATAAAAACGTGGATTAAGTTAATGATATAATAATCGTGTAAATAATTGATACTTGGGCGAGATAATTTGTAAAATTCACAAGGAGTACTTTAATATCAACAACTTAAATAACAGCCCTAAAAGTACTATTCAAAGATTAGTCTAACTCTTCAATGATCAAAAATAAGTAGCTAGGTATAGGTAAGGTATCAACATCTGAGTAAAGGGGGTAAGTAATTTTACAGAAAAATAAATGCTATTCTATTGTAAATACGTTGTCGGAATATCGCTTTCCAAAAATATGACTGATGTTATAGATAAATTAGTATTAGTTAATTGTAGATGCCGGCGACGGCAGAACAGCGGTGCGTTCCTTCTAACATCTAGTAAAAAACCTCAAGTACACTTTTCGAGTCATGTAACACTACTACCTTCATGTTAAATTAATAATCAAAACAACAGAACTTTGACAAAAGTAGAATTGCTATCAAAAGACGCAGTAAAAAATTTCAACAATAGCTGTGTAAAGTAGGTACAGGTACCTTCATTATTTTAATGTTTCTCTGCTACTTTTGTCAAATTTCTCAACAATATTTTTTGTCTATTATTTATTGCTTGTAATCTACCTATCTACACGTACTACTGTAAGTTACGACTAGTTTATTAGATTAAAACTATCAAACTAGCGAAGGTAGTCTACTTAGTTCACCCGCGATGCTCACTTGCAATCAAGCTGCGAAGCAAACCACAAACACACAAACAACACCGATCATACAAAAATATACCGCTCATTGGTCACAAGAATTAGGTTATATAACAATGTTGTAGGGCTCTGTTCCACCCGCCGTGTAAGTTGAAATCATTCAATGATGGACAATCCGGGTCCGAGGAAAAACTGGACTATGAGACCTGACACAAACACGCTTTAATTAGTTAGCTCAAACATTTTTGACATTTTTTCTCGGATGTACAATGTAGGTACTCGTAGTGGTGTTAAATATTACCTGGCTGAATAAGTGCGGCTACATACACTACACGATGTGCGTGTCGCCAGTCGCCACCGACCCAGAAAGCTTTGACTCATTTTTCTGCGATTTTCACCTTGATTATATCGGCTCCAAGGACGTCGATCTCAAAATCGCAAAAAAATCGCAGAAAAATTAGTCATAATTATATGTGCACGGTTTTTATTCAGGTTATTTGGAATGCCCAAGAAGTACTTGTTTTATATACATTATCATCAGCTAACAATTTCACTTACTCGGCAGGCAAAACGAAAGTTACTATTAGCGACGGTCTCCTACGGTCCCCGAAACAACCTTATAGTGACTTGTCATGGAGTACCAAGTATAATTTTTTATAATGAGTTGCTCATGAAGAAAACATACGAATATAGAGAAATCGTAAGATCACTGGTACCTCTGGCCTCCGGCACCTTGAAAAGGGTAGCCTAAAGCTATTTTATAGAAAGGACAGATTGAATAAAAATGTATGAATTAATTGTAGTAATTCTTAAATACTATGCAAATCATTAGTAGCAATCGTATCTGCACAAATTCATATTAACAACCCGCTTTATTAAGTGTTCATACAGTTGGTCTAGCTAGGATGTTACAGAATGAGATATGAACGGATTCAACTGTTCGGCACTTGAACACTTCTTAAAGCAACAACTTTGATCATTTTGTTTTCATCACACTTGCTGCTAGTAAAAGGTGTTGTCGCACGCATGTGTGTCGATAGTTATAGCTGATATAATTCTCAAGGGAGTAATGGATTTTTCCTTTACAATTTTGTCGTTTAAGTCATCTTAAGTACTTATAAGTCTCATGAACCATTTATTTATGGATACCTATAGGTAAAAGTATAACGGTTATTTATTAGCTGTCTTTTTAACCGACTTAAAAAGAGGAGGTTATCAGTTCGACCGTATTTTTTGTATGTATACTCAGAACCGTCATTTCTGAACCGATTTGGAAATATCTTTTTTGTTTGAATGTATATTCCCTAGTCCCAAGTTGGTCCCGTTTTTTGTCAAAACCCAGTTCTGATGATGGGATCCGTGAGGAATCCAGGGAATTCCTCAAATCTTATAGGCATATATCGATTTTAGTATTTTCATCAAAAATCCAAGCATTTTCATTCAAAACAATGCCATTAGATGAAGCCAGGGGACTGCTGATGATGACCAGAATGAGACTCTTTAACAACGCATATTTCACTTTTGGCGATTTGTCCTCTTCGTTATGTTTGTTAAGCAAGTAAGTTCTGAAGGAACATTTGTATTAAGATCTAGTTCTGATGATGGGTTCCATGAGGTCAAAGTCCTCAAATCTTGATAGCTTCAGATCCAGACCTTGAAACTTGATACGTACTCGAAGCGCAAAAATGTTTAATGACATGACAGTTTGGCCAGACAGGAACGAGTCTTACAGAATGATGCATCACTCATATGAAAAACTTAAGACTAAAATAAATCTTAAAAAAAAAGTAAACCCGACTTCAAAAAGGATAAAATAAAATATTATCCGATTTATATGCGCTAGCAACTGAAACGTTTGAAGTCGGTGCCAAGCCAAATTTTACAAGCGTCAACACCGTCAAATCAAATGCCAACCCTGGTGTAATTTGATAAGAAAGAAAGAACCAGTATTGTAATTGTAACTATTTGGCTTGGCATCGACTTCAAACGTTTCAGTTGCTAGCGAATATAAAACGGGATAATATTTTATTTTATACTTTTTTAAGTCGGTTTAACTTTTTTTTAAATATTAATTTTTATATTACATACTTAAACCATATTTTATACACTAATATCTTTAATCGTATCTCTACACCAAATAGTTAGTCCCTTTCTCTACTTGCCGCGTATTAATAAATCACGTAAAGCGGACCACTAACTGTCAATTTTTTGCAACGTATTTGAGTAATTTACTCGCAAGTGTGATGAAAATACATGTATAACTTGAAGGTTAAGAATATTAATTATTGGAATCTCATTAAGTAACTATTACATTATCTGTTGACTTCGTGGTCTGCCAATTTAGGGTTTCACCGTATATAGTCTACGTCGGTCAGAAAAAACTAAGCCTTTCAATGCCTCGTCTTTAATTATACAACTTGCAATTACTGCCATTGTAAACCTTATCGGAATGCTAAAAAGGTTGATATTACACGGTAACCGTGCGGGTCTGTTAACGTCTTTGGTGGTCAAATCAATGGGTTAGGATAAGACCTGTTGTAAGACATCATTCTTTTCGATCCGGACGACTCGACCTGATATCAGCCGGTATTATGAAGTTTAGTCATTTGCTCATTTTCTTTTCGGCATCGACAGTTGCGGTGATACCCGTATTAATAACGTTCCTACCTTTGATGAAGTTCCGTTCGCGGACGAGCACTCACCCGCCACGTTTACCCGCGATTACAGATTAAAGAAAAAAGTCATTAATTCTCAAACCTTACTTCTAATTAGCTATTAAGTACGAGGAAACGCTATCTACCTATTTTTAAAGATCTAGTTATTGTTAAAAGTGGCTTCGGCACAGGTTCGTACAGGAAGGTGCCTTCGACAAATCAATCAAAATCAACTAACTATTATGCCGGCTGTACACACGACGAGACGAGAGCCTCTCGCCGAGAGTCTCGGTAACGCTCCATCCGACCCAATCAAAGAGCGGACGAGAAAGAAGCAGTATGTATGTACACACTCATTCTCGGCCTGTCTCGGGGTCTCTCGACGAGTGTGTACAGCTGGCACCAACGTTGTAATCTATTCTAAATCCGAATTCGTAGGCCGTGATATATTGTCTACTACAAAATATTTATAAGTCACAGATTGCTCTCATACGAATGTCTCGTGTTCGGAATGATTTGAACAATCTTGATACTCGTAATGCACATTTTGTTTCCAATTCCCAATGCGTCACGAAGTGGAGGTGTTCTAATAGCGTGTTAATTGTATTAGTATCGAGCGAGGAAGGTGCATTAAAGCGGGACACCGTCCATACCGTCTTCTGCCTTGACAAGGACGAGCTCGTTTTGGTCAGTTGCGATATTTGCCTTCGTTCCAAATCATCCAAATAGACATTAATACAAATTATGCGTCGGCAATATTAGGCGGATATGTCCAGCGCAGGGGGATACGGTATGAACATACTTCACTAAAGCTATACAACCTAAGGCGACCCCTATCAGCGATTTTGCAGTATTATAAAATTATTATCTTCATGTACTTTTAATAATATGGCGGCAAAGAATTATTGTATATAGACTTCAGACATGTTTTAAAAGTACGTATTCATTGAAAAAAAAAAAACAATATGTATGAAATGTTTTATAACTAGGACTAAAAATAAACTTATTTAGCCACACCTCAAAGTTATTTGGCTTTCACAGGTTTGAACAAAGAGCTGCAAAAATATCTACACCTATATGCGCTCAGATATGAATGATCTGTACAAGTGTACACGTGTACAGCCTAAGTATTTCTTAGTTAGTCAATATTGAAAGCGTTCGCAGCGTAGATATTTTTGTAGTGACTATCAACATTTGTTATAAAGTGGAAAAACAACATTCTCGTTATAACATGACGGCATCGCCATCCATATTCCTTGAACAAATTATCCTCAATATTGTAACTGTTATGATTACCTTATGGTGGATTCGTAGTCAATAAGGTCCGAAGTTCAGTAAGTCATTCTTCAAATCATAATACGAATACCGAAGACTGGCTTACTTCTAACCAGGGGTCGGAAACTGGTATTTACTAAATACAAAAATACCGGTATTATTACGTTCTTTTGTTTATAATTTGATTTTTAATGGGACGTTTTAATAATGCAAAATTGTTTCCTAAATACATGATTCAGTCCTACGTAATGAGCATATAAAAATTCAAAATATTGGGCTATTTCGGGGTTTTTAAAAAATACCGGTTCCGAGCCCTGCTTCTAACCAGGAAGGAATGACTACAAACATTGCTTTGGATAGACGACCAAATGAGGCAGGCCCTTGGCAGATTATATAATGTCACGGGTAGGGTAGGGCGGAAGTAGTTTACCTTCACAGAATAGGTAGGCATTTTCCTGTTCGCTACGGCACGAGGGAGCCCCTCCTTGTTGTTGCCCCTAAGCAATTTCAACCAGCCACGCAACGCAATATCGTACAAATGTTCCTGGAAACTACAATATAACGCGTGATTCCATCCAGAATAACTCATAAAGGTACATCTGGACTACACCATTATTAAGCAGATTTGGCGTCTAAAAATGTCGTTCTGGGCCTTCTTGCTCGCGTGATTAGATATCGCATTGATCGCGTGATAAAGACCAAGATAAAACTTTCGTCATTACTTTTATAGAGTCGAATAACGCTTATAATAAGCACGGGCTTCTTCGTGTATTAAATGAGTCTTATTAAAGTTAGTAATTAAGTATAGGTACGGCAGCGGTCAGCGAATAAGCTTTAAGGTATCCAGATCTTAAGGTAACCATAAATGTCAACTGGAGCAAAATCTCACAACTCCGTTAATGTCCCAATTAACCTAATGTTGTGAGTTGGACCTTCTAAGCTGAACTTTCTGTCTAAGACTTGACAGATTATTGGATTTAACACAACTCACAACCGGTGACCAGGGGCTACCATGAGTAAGAACGTTCAAGCCGTTGCGTTGCCGGCAGCAGAGTTCCTGAAGGCGAATCGTGAAGACGCGAGGTGTCGGGCACAGGGGGCGGGCGCGCAGACGGGCCGTCAGAGCGTGCGCAGCGGCGCGCGGCAGTCCACGCGCGACATCCACGCCAGGTCAAGCGTCGTCACCTGCAATACAATATTACTGTCGTTACACCTACAATATCTTAATCAGGAAACTTGACAGACGGAATTGAATGTGGAGGAAACTTTTAGCAGCGGAAAAACAAAGAGAGGGAGAAGGTTATTCCCCTTACAATACGCATGTATATTGTTTCTGTCTTTCTACTAAGAAAGAGTGGTAACGCCATACAACACTACCAATACGCGAGTTATTTCTTAATCGACATCTAGCATCAAGTAGCGGAATTTATCAGTACTGCTAGTTGACAATAGATGTCGCGACCAACGAAAACTAATGTTCAACAATTTTCAGCATAATATTATAACCGGATTAACCGGACCTCTATTTTCAACTCCTTCTGCTTGTAATATTAGTTGTAAATTGTTTTTGGACTACATTTTTCGTCAGTAGCGACACTTGTGACAGTGTCAAGTAGTGGTACTGATAAATCCACTACTTGACGTTAGATGTTGACTACGAAATAATTCTCGTTTTGGTAAGAAAACTGATGTATGGAGTTGCTTACCACTTTCTTTACTTAATATTTCTCTATGCTTTCTACAATATGTTCTGTTAGCTATCAAGCAAGTCAAGAAACCAAAGAATACCGTGTGTGGTAACAATATAATATAACAAGCGCAAGCTTTATGAGATCGAATTTAAAACAACATGGAAAATATAGATAGGTACAATAGGTACATTGCAACAAGGACGACTACTCTACATAATAGTTTCCGCAAAACATCTCTGATGCCTGGATCTAGATAACCTTTCCAACATAGAAGTTTCCCGGAAATTCATACTACAACTGCTAACTGTTCACATATTGACTGGACTTCTGTAAGGAAAACGAATAGTCCTAGCGGTACACCCCGAAATTCAGTAAGATGCTGCAAATTATGTTAAGTATGAAAGTCGGTACGATGGATCTTTAGGCCATTTGAATCAATTTGACCCGTAGCACAAAAAAATGGAGTAGTTATGACGTTACGTTGACGATAGGTTTCTGATTTTTTTTTCCCATACAAAAAAAGACGACGTCATATCATAACTCTTCCTTTTTTATACTTTTAACACAATAAGGTGAAGAGGTATATCACATGACATTTACCACTCTCCTCTTCCTAACTGGCGAAAAGTGACTTAGCCATGTCATGCGACCAGAATAGTTACCGGTAGGTATTTATTCTGGCTCTCATTTGTTGCATGGACTATATGTGACCCGTTTCACTTGGGGCACGGAGTACTCCAGGGTATGGGGATGTGCATGAAACCACCGCCGGCGGAACCCTCACCTGGTGCATGGAGTACACGGCCAGCACGACCAGCACGTGCATGATGTTGTGCGAGTTGAGGCAGCGGTCCACGGCGCCTGGGAACCACTTCTCGGGGATGTGCATGGCGCCGATCACGCCGCCGCCGAGTGACACTGCGTCCTATAACCGGGAGAACAAACTTTTTTAGGCTTCCATACTTCTAAAAGAAAGAAAAAATTTAGTAATTGATCGTTTTATGTCCGACTAGCCTCTAGATTAGTCATGTATCGGCTTAGTGACGTAAAAATAATAATATAGTTCTTCCACAAATTGACAGTCCCACGGTAAGCTCAAGAAGGCTTGTGTTGGGGGCACCCAGACAACGATATACCGGGTGTTTCCTGTAACAGGAGCATTAAATTAAGCTGTAGGCTGTACTCCTCAAACTGACCAACATTTGTTCAGCAACTTTTAAAAATAACTAGTGTTTTGATTTTCATTACACTTTAAAGTTTATTCTAAGACGCAATGTATTGCAAAATTTGTTATGTTTAAAGGGTGACAAGCAACGTCAAACACACAGATGGCAGCGTACATTGAAAATAATATTTAATTAGTATGAAAAAGATATAATCTAAAAAAAAAACATAATTTTAAAAACTTGCTGAACAAATGTTGGTCAGTTTGAGGCGTACAGCCTCCAGTTTAATTTATTGCTCCTGTTACAGGAAACACCGTGTATACATATAATACTTATACAAATACTTAAATACATAGAAAACATCCATGACTCAGGAACAAATATCTGTGCTCATCACACGAATAAATGCCCTTACCGGCTTAAATAATGGTTGACTGCCTTAACCCAAATATTACAATTATACAATAATGTTTTTTTTTCACTCAAGTACCCTGAGTAGATAATAATTAAGTACTTTACGCGGTTGGTTTATTTTTTATACCACACCAGTGACAAACATGTGTATAGTAAGCAATCTTCACACAGAGCCATGGTCACATGAGCTTAATGCTGACCTTCAGTAGACAAAATAAATACAATATCAGAACGAGAACAGTGCTTTATCTATGGCGATAAGTACGAGGTCGTAACCGCCAACCTCTTATGCACTTTACCCGTACGATATGAAGAATGGTCCATAATAAAGGAATTTTTTAAAGTACTGAAGTCGGTTTACAATATTCTGTAAATACCGGAGCATCTTATTTATAAGACCCACAAAAACCTTAATAAAAAAAAAACAGTACTTCATTATACTTATCTTTCTTATCAGTTATAATATAAATATAAAAGTCTATTAAGGCCGTTCCATCGGTTTGCCGCTGTCTTTGTCACATTTCGCAAGAAAGAACGGGAAAGAACATACGCGCCAAGTGTCAATTTTGATCGAATTTTGTCGGTGTTTATTTATTTTAAAAACGTTACCTAACAATATCGAAATTCTAAAGCTATGAAATTACTATTTATGTTAAGATTGTTTTTTCTTCTTTTTTTCTTTATAGTATCACATAATAAATAACCGAGTAAAGTTGGATTAAAAGTCCGAGTTAGAGGTTACTTTGGGAATTAATTGTATCGAGCGAAGTGTCATAATTCATGTATCGGAAGCTATGTTGTTAAAGATAATATATTCAAGAACTACATATATTTTTTCCACGTCTACGAATATCAACGCCTCTTAGACAAACAGGATCATATAAGGAGATTTTTCGCCTTCTGGCTCAGGGAACCGCCTTAAATATCCTATTTAAGAATATGATAGAACATCTTATATCCACACTCATATCTATAGAATAGAATAGAATATTTATTTCTTATTATTTTTTTTTTTTTTTTTTTTTTTTTTTTTTTTTTTTTTTTTTATTAGCCAATTTTGGTGTCCCACTGCTGGGCAAAGGCCTCCCCTCGTTTTCTCCACTCGACCCTGTCATCGCCATTTTCCCACCATTTGGGGTAGAATGCGTCCAAGTCGTCCCGCCATCTCCTTTTTGGTCTGCCTGAACCCCGGCCTGCACCGTCTATGGTGCTCCGTGGGTCCCACTCAGTAACCATTTTGGCCCATCTTTCCGGGTGCATGCGACAGACATGTCCCGCCCAGTCCCACTTAAGCTTAGCGGTCTTGACGCCTACATCTGCAACTCTAGTTCTGGAGCGTAGTTCCGTGTTTCTGATTCGATCAGTTCTACGAACACCTAATATTTTCTTATTATAAGTAGGTATATAGGTATATAGGTATATAGGTATATTGAGTAAAACTGGCAGTAGGTAGGTACCTATTTAGTTTTAAAAAAAATATTTTGATTAAGACATACTTATGTAAAAATAATGAGAAGGCATGTCTAAAAATGTTCCTATTAAATTGGTACACACCCGTAAACGTTAGCTTACTGTTTTTTGTAAATATGGGATTCTTTCTCCTGTCTGGATATTAAAATATTACCTACTTGTAGTTGCCTGCCGGCCTAGCCGTAACCAAAAGTATAGAGGTTAATATCCGCAGCAGTTGATAAATAAAATTAATAACATGATCTTATACAAAAAAGAAACGTGTATTAGAGGGTGGCTACTCGCTATAATAGTTTCTTGATATTAGAACAACTCGTAGAAATCTATAACTTCTTGATGTAGGCCGCGTCAATCATATTGTCAATAACATCTCTTCGAAATTGCTTTCCTAATTTCAAAGGTGTCAATCATCTGCAGATTCTATTAGCCTAGTTTTAGATGTCTACTAGCTAACAAACTTACGGCCGGTTATATTATTCAACTCCCGTATCTATAGATGAGCGAGTGTAAAAACGAGAGACTGATATAGGATCGCCATCTATAATAAAATTTGCTATATGAACGAGTTAGGCGTTCCGAAGTGATATTTCAATTATAGATTTCCTGTACGCAAATAAAAATAATCGAAGTATATTTAATGTATTTATTGGAAATGCTTGAAATACTTATTCAGTAAACTGAAATAAATGTCATATACTTGCACAGACTCGCACTTGGCCGGTTTTTCATTTTCGTTTCAATTACACCGTGTATGTAGGTCTGAGGTGAAACAAATTCTCAAAATAGCCAACAATTTGAATACGATTAGGTAAAACGCCCTCTATGTTACGTGTTGTCCTCCAAGTAGTTCTGGCCTTTTTCTCTAAATGTAGGGAGCTGTAGTAACTAATGTTATTTAAAAAATAACTCGAAAACGCAATAATCCCATGGTGGCAATTACTCCGGTTGACCTTAACCCTTCTTTTTCTCTATATAAGTACCTATAATAAATAGGTTCCGCTCGAGTTTCGATGGGTTAATGCGTCATAGTTATGGCATCTCCTTGCGAGTTGAGCAAGTTTGGCGCCGCGGTTCGCCCATCGCAAACTTCCGAAGGGAAGTCCCCCAAGCTTGTTTTTGCTGACGTTGGTAACCTACTTATTTATATAGAATCCTGCTTTCCTGTTTCGCAACAACCCAACGGAACGCGAGAAAACTATTCCAATGGTTTTTACGGTCATCAAAGACAATATACCTACTACCTACATTACATTAGGTTACGTTAACTTTAACTAAACGCAACTTTATGGGCAAATAATGATTTGTGAAAATGACTCAACGGTTTGTCCCGGATGCACTGAAGCTATACGCTGTTTTCCGAAAAACACCAAAAGAATATGGTTTCCCTACAACGTATAGTTATAAACTATCCATTTTATCTACCTCTTTTATCTTATGGAATCCAATAAAAACGCCAACTGAAATTGGGTCACACAGTAGTTAGATTCACTTCTATTCTGTAAACGTACACAAAGTTAAGAGCCATCGCTTACAAATACATTGTTTCAACTTAATTTTCATCCGTTAGCCGCACATTAATAATTATGTAGGTACTTAATAAAAAAATTATATCATGTAAATTCACAAAAAAATATGTTCAGTAAAAGGTAGGTAAAAGTAACGACGTCACGACGACGACGTCGTAACGAGGTAATGATAAGACGGTAATTTGGCTTTCCTGTGGCTCTGAGATTAGTAGTAAGAGTTCCTAATAGTCCCTCCCATACACAAAGTATGATCCTTGATCCCGGCTTGTCTTTCTATCACAGTGACCAAATTTCACATACAGTTGGTCACAGTTTTGCTTCATGCAAATGACATTCTCTACCAACAATTACAGAACAGAACCAAGGGATAGGTAAACAGGGTAACGTACAAGTCAATTTCAAATTCGTACTTATAGATAAAAACCTATTTTCGCCTACTTTCATTATTCCGAGGGCAATCCGATAAGAGCTGATCTTAGTGCTAAATTACATCAGGCATTACATTACGTCCAAGTTAGTCTTATCTAAAAGAACGTACCTAATGTCGGCGGTATACAATTTAATATTCTTCGTACCTTACGAGTAGGTTGCAGACTTTTGTGTAAAACACTACATCATTATACATTCTACATATAAATTGGTCTGATGTAATGGTTTTTTCATAGTTTTTTTTTAAATGTATTGTTAACTTCATTTTTTTGCTAGAGGTTTTTTTAGTAATATGCTGGGTATCCTAGTAATTCATAGTATTTCATTGCAATATTCATCATAGATTTGTATAAAATGACTAGTAAAATATGCAACCTACAAACTAACTTATATTGTTTACTCTATACAAGCTCATACAAAAACACTCAAAGGTGATTGGCCGGTACTGTACATATAAGGTCTACGTTTTCAACATTAATAAAAATGAATATTATATATTTATATAATATTTATAACTAATAATTCTCTTGGTGACGGATGATATGTTTAGACGTTCTTTTTAATATTAACCGTATGTAACATTACCCTTGTTACAGATCATTTAAGTCTAAAGGGTCGGTCCGTATTTCCGGAGTGGTCTGGCAGATTCGAACTTGGGGATAAACAGGCGCGTTTGGTTCTGACGTGCGAGATGGAGGTACGAGTATTACAGAAAGTTTCTACACAGGTCTTCCCCACCGAACTTCTGCGGGCTTAGCACGGTAGCATTTTTATCGCCTGTCAGCATGCCTGTCACGTTCTAACAAGTATGTAAATGCGAAAGTGACAGGCATAGTGACAGATGATAAAAATGCTACCGTGCTAAGCCCGCTCTGGACCGGTATGAAGTTGGTTAGAGCAGATGTATATACAGGTGCAGGTACCTAGGTACCTATGTACTAGTTGTTTTCTCGTTGGCTATGTCCGCGTGGGATTACCTACGCCTGTTATGAAAAACTCGTTTTAGGGGAAGGGTAGTAATTTTTATTTTTCAAGAATAAAGTAGCCTATGCACGGGCTCAAAGACAGAGTAGGCTGTTATGACAAAACTTTTTTTTGAACTATAGTCTATTGGCCTATTGGAAGGCCTAATTGAATATAACTAAGTATGGCTGTTTGTCCCGATCATGCACGTAGGAAGCGTTGTTGTTCCAATAACTTAGAAAGCGCTGGGTGTTGAGTCGAACTCCTATGTTGCTGCCTCCGATTGCGCATTAATAGTTGTACTATGGACTTCGAGGCCACATAAACTTGTCTGAACATTCGAGTATACGCCCGGTAAGCAACGGGAGTACATGGCGAGTACAGTACGGCGATTATCTGGAATGGGGTGCGAGTGATTTATTACTCTGGGAGCTGGCGCCAGGCCAGGTTTGGGCTGAGGAGAACCACTCGCCTACAAAATGAAAATTATACACAAATCGACCTAATCCCACAGTACGCCTTGTGTTGCAATAAAGGCTTGTGTTGTGGGTACTAGACGCCGACGATATACATATATCATTTATATAGATACATACTTAAATACATACGTAGAAAACATCCATGAACAATTAAACAGATCATATGGTCATCTAGAAAAAAAATGCACTCCTTATTTTTGTATTTTCTGAAATATTTTCACATTGTAGATTGAAGAAGTGGTGAACCTTGTACGCTTCGTGCAAGCACTTTGACAAAATCTGCCCGGATATGATATATAATTTAATTATAGATAGATAACTGGTAGGAGACGGGTCAAGACCGGGATACGTGGAAAGGGAGGCCTTTTTCCAACAGTGGGCAGCAGTCTAGGCTCATATATATAAATAATAATAAATATTCTATGCCGCAACATAGAATATTTATTATTATTTATTTATATAATAATCTTAATATCTAGACTCGAAAATGTTATAGCTAAGTAACAATAATAATTTTAAGTAAATACCTAACAATATTAGTGGGGTATGGTATTTATATGTATTTTCCCGATAGCCTTTCCTAATTGAAGTGAAACCTAACAAATGGCGACGTCGCCGAGCTAATGTCTCGAGCCATGAAGCCCGACCGAGCGATGGAATGCGAAGTGGCTAACGAGCCGGCTGAGATTAATATACTATTTACTTGTGTATAGTGACTAAAGTTACTGCAACGAGGCTACTTAACCGATAGCGAGTGTGTGGATTGAGTACTATCCATTCCTCAATACAATAATTAACTTAAATTATAATTTATACTTTAACTTTTTTCTAATACAATAGTTTATTACATCTATAATTTAAATAGATCCAAGAATAATTAATAACTTAAAAACTACTACATACATGCATAACATACATTCAATTCCATCACTTAACACAAACTATTACTGCACCACAAAATCATACACTTTAACTTCACGAATTTTATCTAATTGTTTGAAAATTTACCAACCAAAATTCAGACAAAAATAATGTAGGTTGATACGTAAAAAAAGTAGTATAGCGCACCTTTTTAAGTAGAATCGGGCCATTTGCTAATATGAACAAGTGTGTAAATGTCAACATTAATGACAACATTTCTATGAAAAACATTAACCGGTTAACCCAGTGTCAAATACTGGTAACTATGGTAATTCCAGGTTTAACCGGTTAACCCCGGGTTAGTAGGATGGTGCAAGTGGCGCTTAGAGTTTGAGTTTGAAGGGTCACATGTGTATATTAAAATCAATTATTTTTGTCATTAATATATCGGGTCGTAAACATCACTGTCATACTCATATCAACTCATATATTGCAGCTGAATCACAGCCACAGGGTAAAGTTTTATTTTCATAGAAAATAATAGCTCATTTTTAGGTTTCCGTACCCAAAGGGTAAAAACGGGACCCTATTACTAAGACTCCGCTGTCTGTCTGTCCGTCTGTCACCAGGCTGTATCTGATGAACCATGATAGCTAGACAGTTGAAATTTTCACTGATGATTTATCTCTGTGGCCGCTGTAACAACAAATACTAAAAACAGAAAAAAAAAAATATTTAAGTGGGGTGGGGTTGTATGGGAATACAACAAACGTTTTCGTTTTTTTCCGTATTATTCAGTTTTTATCGGAGAAATATAGACTGAGTGACATTGTTTTTTTCCAAATAAAACTGAAAAAACATGGCTTTAAAAAAAAACGGAAATTCTTCCGGTTTTTTCAACCCTAAGGGTTGAAAATTCTCGAAAGAATCAAATCGTTTTTTCAGGACGTATTGAAATTTTCGTTTTTTTTCGTATTTTTCAGTTTTTGTCGGAAAAATATAGACACTAAGTGACATTGTTTTTTTCCGAATAAAACTTAAAAAACATGGCTTTTAAAAAAAACGAGAATTTTTCAACCCTTTTTTTTATACCACGTCGGTGGCAATCAAGCATACGGCCCGCCTGATGGTAAGCACTTACCGTAGCCTATGGACGCCTGCAACACCCTTGTCCGCCCCATAGAAATAGTATATACAAGGGGTAAGAGAAATAATATTCATATATAAAATGTATACGCAATTTATCCGGTTTGCATGTCCAATGTCTTTTCTCTTTCACTCTTATAAATTTCGGTATTTCGCCATAGCCTCCTTGCTATGATGCCCACATGATGCCATAACCCGAACATGAAAAAATGCCCGGTCGGTGATAAAGACAGAGCATGGCACTATTTTCTCTTTCCTCTTATAGGAATCGCAATAAGACTATCTTTCTCTATCAAAGAATGTCAGGCCCTTGGTTGTGACACTTTAACGCTCTTTTTCAGCCAGAACCAGATTCCCTTCGCACCTTCACAATTAATCCTACTTATGTGAAGAATTTTCCTACTTACTCGCATATAAGCCTACCCATTAATTAATATAGCAACATATAATAGCAAACTGAATTGGATAAATGTGCCATTCTCAATCAAAAGGGTACTTATTGTCGGTTGTCAATAAGGCGCTATTTCCATATAGCATTAATTTGAAATCGACAAGCGACAATGTGGTAACTTTTGGTTGAAAACGTCACAAATATAAGCCCTATGTTGTAAGCTTCAGCGCTACGGGAGACCAGCGTAGCGCATGCTAACATCCAGCGAAGGTCAGTGCAAGTTCGTAGGTTAGTTTATTGGCGGAGCAGCCCAGTTGGCGCGCCGCCAACTAGGTGGGTCGGAGGCTCGGTTCGGTGCTGGCTCGGCCACATTTCACCGGTTATTGCCTCCTTGACTCACGGCAAGGCGGCGGGATGTACCGATAAGACTGGCTATCACACTAACGGGGATCCGCACACCGCTCCGGTATAAGCGCGACACAGCGTTATTTGGACGGAACGGAACGGCGTGCGGAACCGCATCCAATGTGACGCCCGCATTAGCTTAATCAAAGGTAGCGGAATCAAAGAAATGATAATTGGAAGAAAACTTTGCTTCTCTGTTTGGCCTAAAGGTTGACTGGAATGCCGTGTAGCATTAAGTACGCCTTTTGTCACTGTATATTTTTACAATGCAATAAAGTAAAAAAAAAACTTAACAAGGAGGAGATATTCGGATGAACATGTAGTGGAAATAAGTAGGTGAATAAAGAAAAATTGGCATCGTTAAAAAAGGCTGAAAGTAGTTTTACCACGACTTCAAAATTTTCCTATGCATAATAAACTTCTACCATTCCAGCCAACGAGTTATCTTCAACTAAACCAAAAGTTAAATTAATTATAAGTAATATATCAGTCCCATACATTTTATGGTGGCCGGTGTGGGCTTATTACGAGTACTTAGATGAATCAAAACTGTACTATCTCAACTTACGGCCCAATTCGAACAATGCTTATAAGATGTCACAGCGATACGACACCGATCGGATCTGACATCTGACACTGACAGATCGGTAAATTAAATTCTCTCTGTGACATTTTATAAGCTTTGTTCGAATTGGGACGCTATTCTATACAAAAGATAATAGTAGATGATACAATTGGATCTTAATTTATTTCATTGGCACTGTTTCTTCACCGTCACCGCTGTTTTAATCTAGTTGAGCAATCAGCTCGCCGAGGATCGAGAAGGAATTTAAGTATGAGCTCTATGAGACATGCACGGCTACGAGTCGAGGCCGAGGGTTGATTACCTGGAGGAACACGTGTAGGATGGCGTGCGGGCAGCCGCCGCCGAGCCGGGCTGCGCGCGCGCCGGCCAGCAGCACGCGCATGCAGAACGGCGCCGCGAAGCATAGCCTCCGTTCCCACGGCGACCACGCGCGCATCGCCTGCGCACAAAGTATAAAATTAAAAACGTGATCCACCACTTTTTATGTTTTGCTTATTGTTTTCTCTTTCACAGGACTAAGCTAAAAACAAAACTTACACACACTTGACACAACCATAAACAGTAGTTCGTGAGTTATGAAGATGTCCTGTATAATATAACAGACTGAAGTGTATTTAGAATGATGTCTTGCATCTCAGGAGTTTATAAAAGTAATATTTTGAGGTAGATATTTATTTAGTGGAAAACTAAATTCGTAATTATGTAGGAGCGCGAGTCGCTGGCTTTAGATGTAGGAAATTTTAATCTCTCCGGACTAATTAATTAGACTCCCAAGTTATGAAGGTTTTATATTATTTTATGACACTAAAAGATCGTGCATTTCATGCATCTAACTCTATTGGGAGTCATACTCGTATAATCGCATTTCTTCATTAGTACCTATTCGTGTTTAGGGAACAATGAGAAGTTTTTCACCGACATTTTCCGCACTCATTACACCGCTTCACACTTCTAGTTTGTTTTTTATTGGCGCGCAGCTGGCAGAGGTGAGATCCCTGCAGCGGGCACCAAGTGTGACGCCCGCCTGTCGCCAGTCAATCAAAAACTCTTTTATTAAGCCACATTGGCACAGTTGGGATATTATTTCGCGAATATGCCTGATAACTGCTGACTTGTAAAAGGATTGCGGGTCATGGGAGATGGTCGGTTGCACAATTGAACGTCGCTTACTTTTAACGAGGTACTAAGCTAAGTGTTATTTAGAAGGTTATTGAGGTGCTAGGATAGGTACCTTACTTATTTTATTTGGAAAGTCTGATACTTAATATAAAAGCTAAAGTTGGTAACTTATTAAGCATTTTAATTTAAAAGTTTAATTTGCCCTCAAGATTTTATTTAAATATTAACGATTTGACAGATAAACCTACATATCTACATAATTTAGCGCTATCCGTTCTCCATTCAGGCTGCCTTGCATGCCAACTGGCAACGTGATGGCAACATGCTGCCAGCGGGCCAGTGAGTTACGATGGGCATCACTTGGCATCCTCGTTGGTGTTTCACTAGCACATGGAGTTTTTGGCACAGATACTGAGCACTTAAGAATTATCAAGAGCCAAAACAACTTTTGTATAAAGGAAAGTATGGTGATGCAATCTGACTTTTACTGTTAGGATTTACGAGATGGCAGATGATAAAAAATATTGACAATCAAGATTTATCCGTCCGGTCTGTCCTCTTATACTTATCACAAATCACGTAGACTGGCAGTACCGAGTACCGTCATCACCGTCAACAATGGGGCACAATGGCGCGCTGGTACACATTGTGTTATAGGTACATGAGAATTGTGTGTCACCTTATACAGGCCCAGCAGACTGCCGAGGCTGTAGACTGCCAGTACCGAGTACCGCAGCGGCGCGGGCGCGCAGTGCACTGTCGCCGTCACCATGGGGATTGCACCTGCAACAATAAGAAATTAAAATTATAATCACATTTTGCCTTGTTTACTACAAATACTAAAATCATAACTATGATAGAAGGTGGAACATGTCCAATTGCTGGACACAGGGCTCTAGGTCAACGACCACCTGCGATTTTAACCAAGTCGTCGGTATACATATTGAGTGCCTTGTTGTATTAATGGTGGTGGTATTAAATGGTCATGTTTTAAACAATAGTTAAATTAAGTGCGGTTGCTATAGAGTAATTCATCACAAAGTTACTCACTGTTTAAATTGATACTTGTCCGTTCTAGATTAATTATATTGGTAATGTTCTACATTTTATCGGGCTCGGATGATTTCCACTTTCTGCTGCAATTAACAGCGGAAAATTCAATCTCCTAATTGAATTGGGTTGTCTGGTTGGCTCTGCATTTTAATTCATGTCACGGCGATTGACAAGAATCTATACCTAATGAGTACAGGACAAAGCGGCACTTTTTAGGTGAGCAGATAATATTTTATCTAGCTATGTTTTAAATTCCTACTTTCACACACATTAAGTACTAATATTAACGTGTAAATTTTCCTCTAGTTGGAGTTTATTTTTATTTTTTTGATGTTTTAATTTTTATTAGCTGCTAACTTATAGGTAATAAAATAATCGAAAGAATTTAACGAATGCTATCGCTGTGGTAAATTATAAGTCGCCGGCAGATCGTAAAATCGGGAAAATCGAGATATTTCTAGGCAGATCATGAAACGCCGCCATTTCATGTACTAGCTGACTAGCGACCACTACAGCCATATCGTGCAAACCCCAACGTTTAGGCATACTGGCATATGATAAGTAGAATGTTGTAAAATTTTTAAAAACAGGCGCATTAAATTAGTACTGCTATTTTTTCTGATGGACGTTTAGGTAAAGGCGCGTAAAGCACTGATTACATATTTTCCGCACTATCATCGAAATGTACTATTTTGCTTGTTGGAATCTTGGAGATTATTCCAGTTTTTTTCCTACTTAACATTACCTAAATATTCCTGTGCTACAAATGAACCATGAATTTAATGAAATATAATAAATTAATAACATCCCTGCATTTAAACACACAATATTTAAATGTGAGTGTTTATTGTGCTAACATGGGCACGTTAAAATTTACGACACTTGTACAAGCCGCGCCGGCCGTACCCGGCACGGGCACGGCACCCGGGCTTTGATGGCTCTTTCCCAAGCCTATACTATTCGCAAAACAATTCGTTGCAATACCATGGTGTTTCTAATTTCTAGCATAACTTGACACCGATATTCACCACAACTGCGCCTAACTATAGGCCAGATATATTACCTAAACTACAATGGCGAAGAAGCCGGTAGAGATTATAAATAGCAATCCAGATGTTATGCAGCAGGCAATGGGAGCCTAATGTAATGATTCGATCAGGCTCGGGTAGACACTGATCCAACTAGATAGGTAGAGCTATTATTATACTCGCGACTCTAGTGATAATACTATTACTTATTCTGTGACTCAAGTTTAGGTCAGGGACTAATTATTGGTGTCACAAATCCACATATTATGGTTACATTTCAACTTGGAACTTTATACTTCAACATGTATATCGAGATTTTGTGTGACGCTTGTTTACCACCGTCGTGGTATAATCCTCGGGCGGCAAAGCAAAATTTTAAATTTTTTAGTAAAAAAAACTCTTTCTAGTAAGTTCGGTAAGTGTTTGTTATACGGAAAGAAGGTCTCACGTTCTTTCGAGGGTTTCTTTTTAACATTTGGAACGGAGCCTTTAACACAGTTAGGCAGAATTAAATTACATTTGTTTTCGTGATCGTTTGTCGCAGATTTTCATAAAATAAATCAGGTGCATAAAATAAAAAGGCAAGCATTTGACGGCAATCTCACCTGTATAAGTGCCGATGCAGTCTAGGATGGATCATGCTTACCTAAAAGATGTCTATTCACTCTATTTGAAGTAAAACAGTTCCAATCGTCTTATGTCTATTTATGCCACATAGTTACCTACCTAAGCCTAAAATACTATCCAGAAATCTTCACAAACTTCTTCTAAGTCCTGAATATGTTGTTTTACCTGAAAGAAACACTAAAATACTAAGTACATTAACGGTAAAAGGCCTGGAGCCGTACCGTAACTTTTACCGCTTGTGCCTCCGTGCGGAATGAGACTTAGATAAGAATTTAAGTGTGACCGTAACTTAAATATATTACAAAGACACATAATATAATAGTTGGGGCCCGTTTCTCAAAAGCTTGTAACTTGTAATACAAGTGGATGTCACTTTTTGAAGAAGAAGAAGAAAGACATTTATTCCATAAAGCACACATACACAGGACAATACGATGAAAGAAATAAGATGCTTAAAAAAGGGAATATAAAAATAATAGCAAAAACAAAAATAAAATTATTTACAAATTAAAAACAAAAATTACACACGGGTCCAGCAATGTGTCCAGCAATGTGTGTGTTTTTGACAGGTTTTGTTAGAAAGGGACAGGGACGAGCCCCTGGTGTTCTTTACTTAAAGGTAGAGTAGCAGGTTTGGTGAAATTACTTAAATTTTTCATTATTTTTCCATGCCTCTTGAAATTAAAGGCGAGGAGTTTCGTATTGCTTTAAGAACATTTTCAATGTAGAATTCATGTGGGCTTATTTAATAATACTAGCAACTATTAGTGTAGGCGTTATAGCCACACACACAAACTTATAGCAAATAATCCTCGCATAACCGGCCATATTTGTTTAGTCCGTGGGACAATAAAGAGCCGTGGTAACTGTAGGGGAGCCTTTTGAAACAGGTGGTTTATTTCTCAGCAAATTTCATTTAACAGTTTTTGCGGTATCCTTATCGGCGATCAATTCGCCTGCGAGTACCCATATTGAAACTGCTCAGTTTGCGAGATAACGGCGAAGGGTGGGTAAACAACCAACAGAGTTGCCTCTACAGTATTAAATTCCCATTTGTTAAATTGTTAATTTGTTAAAATTTGTTAGGGAAAAGTGTGGACTGAGCGAAGATGTAGTGACAAAAATTGAGAAAGGTATGTTGAGATGGTTTGGACACGTGGAAAGAATGAGTGAAAGAAGGCTAACAAAGAGAGTGTATAAGGGAGAGGTAGAAACGGGAGTTGGAAGGGGCAGACCTCGGCGGACTTTCTCTGATCACATCGGGGAAATCCTGAAGAGAGGCCAGGTCAAGAGCACCCTAAACCAGCGAGCGTGTATGAGGAATGTTATGAAAGTGAAGGAAGCGAAAGAGGTATATCAGGATCGTAGCAAGTGGAAATCCGTGGTCTCTGCCTACCCCTCCGGGAAATAGGCGTGATTATATGTATGTATGTTAAAATAAAGAAAATGAAATGAGAAATTTGTTTGTTAAATAATAATAATAATAATAATAATATAGCCTTTTATTCAGATCCACTTAACCTAGTAACATTAGACTGATTTTAACAAAAGATAAACATAAAAACTTATTCTAGTATTTGCTGCTTGCTTATTTTTTGTAGATCTGTTTGCCAATCGGCAAAGGCCTCCTCCAACCTTTTCCATTCCGATCTTTCCCAAGCGACTCTGTTCCACGTCGCTCCTGCCACCTGTCTAATATCATCATCCCATCTTTTTCGTGGTCTACCACTCTTCCTTTTGCTGTTCCTGGGGTACCATCCTGTCACTTTCTTACTCCATTTATCATGACCTCTAATCATGTGCCCTGCCCATTTCCATTTGAGTCTCCTCATTTTCCGTGTTACATCTATGGTTTTTGTTTTATTTCTGATGACATGGTTTCTCAGTCTGTCTGATTTCTTGACATTTATCATACTCCTTTCCATAGCGTATTGACAGGATGCGAGTTTTCTGGTCATTTTCTGATTTAAATTCCATGATTGGCAGCCATATATAAGGACGGGTAGTACACACGTGTTAAATAGTTGACTTTTTATGTTTATGTGCAGTTTTTTGTCTTTCATAGCTTCTTTTAAGCTCCAGTATCTTTTCCAGCCGTTCGTAACTCTTCTCTCTACTTCTTTGCGCATAGGTTCTTCTAGTGTTATGAGCTGTCCCAGATATATATATTCATCAGTGTACTTGATTTCGGTGTTTTCTAACTGTATCGTGACTTTGTTTCCATTTGTCATCATTTTAGTCTTTTCGGGATTTAGCTTTAAACCCACTTTTCCGCTTTCCAACGTAAGATCTTTTATCATTCGATTTATGTCGTCAGGTGATTCGGCGAATATCACAATGTCGTCAGCAAATCTTAAATGCGTCAGCGATACACCGTCCACATTAATCCCGAGATTTTCCCAATTTAATCGTCTGAAAATTGATTTGTTAAATACCTAAATTAAAATAACGGTTCACTCACGTATTTTATGTCGAGGATTTATCGACAGGTTTCGCTCCATATCGAGGAGCTTTAACGGACCGACACAGACTGTGTTTTTATGGCTCCTCTACACGATGGCCCATCGTAGGCCAGTCTAAGGGACGCAGCTATGTGGTAGAATGAGATAGCAATATCACTTGCTCCCTCTAACGCATAATGCATCCCAGACTGGCCTACGCTGGGCCATCGTGTAGAGGAGCCATTATTACTCATACTTAATATGTCTATGTCATATGTCACGGAAGTGAAGTTGTGTCATTAAAATCCTAACCTATCGTTGTATTTAAGTTGGGAGATTGGCACTTTCATTTAAGTATATATATTTTTTAAATGATTAATACAAGTCGAATGTAGTGCTAAGGATATTATAGTAATAGGTATATTTTAACCCCTAAAACAGAATGTGATTAAACAATACAAAAAATGTAACATGTACATTAGAGATTTTTTAAATATAGGTACACTTATTAAGAAATGTTTGGTACATGGCATGAAATCTTCCCTAAGTCCGAATGTGGCAGCAACTTCGAGTTTTATCTACACAAAAAATACGTGTTTATTTTGTAAGAGCTTTATGGAGTAGGTTGGTAGTGTATCCTTCAGGATCTTTGATCTTAGCCCCTTTGTTTAGCAAAACGCGATGCGAAAATATTATTGACCGAAGCGTAGCGAAGGTCTACGGTTTGACTCGCGCATTTTGCTTTTGTATGTCCGGATGTTCTCCTCTACAGGTCGCAATTCTCAACCGATTCTCGTGAAATTTTGTGACCAAATTCTATGATTAAATAGAATTTTTTTGTCGACCCGGTTTTTGGAAATTTTTCAAAATGGCAGAGTCGTGATAGCTCGCGCCCAAACAAATAGTCGTATGGATATCATAATAGTATTTTCTTTTAGAGATATGTTTACAGATTAAACGGCAAAAAATGCAGAAATTTTGTATTGCTGGTTTTGGCGGTATTTAGATGTTTAGTTTTTACTCGAGAAACAGTAGCTGTATTTCGTCAGCTAGCATAAGAACTAGCGTGGCGTGTTTTGCAAACAGTCGCTTTTTTCGTTTGCAACGGGTGGTCCCTGGTTCGATCCCCGGTAATTGTATGCTGCTGCATAACTTTTTGTATTTTTTTCACTTAAATTTCGTATTGTTTTTTATTTATTTTATATTTTTCTATTTTCAAAAAATGAAAATAATATTATTGATTCATCAAGCGCGGGCTAAGCGTATTCGTTTTATTTTTACAAGCTTTTATTTAACTAGACCTAAAACATATGTTTTTTTATTAATTTTCTAGTGTTCTTAACCGAGGAGCCATACATTTATTTAGATTTAAGTGGTTCTCCTTATTCCGAATTTCATATAATTTTATTTACAGTATTTCTCTTAAAATACGTAGATTTTTTGCACTATAATCTTTGAGGTTTAGGTAGTATAGATTCGTTTGTCTGAGCGGGTTTATGGAGCCAATTATTCAATAATGTTATTGAAAAATTCAATAAAAATTGAGAAAATTTTGCCCAACGCCTGTCCATGTGAGTGATCATCCATGTTAAACAAGATGGTGAAGTTAAGTTTAATTATAACTAACAAAGATGTCACTTTAACACAGGTGACCTAGCTAAGTAGTGCCTAATTTGCTCGATATGTGGTGACATCGTGAGGTCGAAACGGGCCGATTTTTAGGGTTCCTTATCCAAAGGGTCCGTCTGTCCGTCTCTCCGTCTGCATGTCACCAGGCTGTGTCTAATGAACCGTGATAGCTAGACAGTTGAAATTTTCATAAATGATGTATTTCTGTTGCCGCTTTAGGAACAAATACTAAAACTCCGTACTACTACTACTACTACTCGGTGGGCGAGTCCGACCCGCACTTGTGCGGTTTTTAGAGTTTCGAGTTTGATTTCGTGTGGCTCCCTTCAATATATCTCCACTACTAAGCATTTCAATACTTTTAGAAATTCAAAAATCAGCCAGGTAGCCAGGTGGTTTGGGTCAGTAAGGGCAACTACCAGATCCCGTGCTGCTACGTGAAAATGGTCTTAGAAAACCTTTCCTCAATTTCAAATTAACGAAGATTGGGGTTTACCGATTTTGGAAAAAACATAGGTACCTACAGGATGCAAGAAGAAGATCATTTTTGACAAATGCCTGCGGCGCTCTTTTTCTCTTACCTACAAGCTTTTCACTGTAGGGTAGGGCAAAGCTCAACATTCAAGTCTTACATACAGGGCGCCTGCTTTACGCTATGAGGTCCCTAAGCGGCCCTATGCGGTCTTCGCAATAACTTTTCCACGCCACGTTTCACGTCAACCACTGCGGCTGTGTCCCTAATAGCCTTTTCCCACGTTTTTTTGATGCCAATCGATCCCATTCCTATCCACGATCAAAAGCTTGTATGGGACCATAAAAAACTTCGCCTAGAAAAGCCACAAATCGAGGAAAACTTTTCCCATACAATTTGTATGAAATGAAAACTTTTATTTTTCACATGCTATTTTTTATGCCAATCGATTCCATTTCTATCCAGTATCAATAGTTTCATAGGGTTCAACTAATAGTAATGTACCTACTAAAAAGCCACAATAATTTTCAAAGCGAAATTTATAAACCTAGAAAATATTATGCTGAAGCGATCAACATCAAAATCAAAGTGATTTAGTTAGTCGAAACCGTTTTCTCCCGAAATGGAAATTGTATGAAAAAAGTACCTATTGTCTATACTTAGCTATTCTACCCTCTTATTTAAACCATCCTAGACACATCCATCTTAAGCTATGCTCGCGAGGTCTACAGCTCACAGAGCCACTAGTTTTAGTATATTTCATAGCGAAACATACAAAGGCAGCAATTAAGCTGGTGTGTTTATAATATTTTTAAATCTGCCAAGTTCGTAGTTATCGTAGTTCGTAGTCAGGTATGTTACATTATAATAGGTAATTGGTAAGCCTTGATTATGTATCGATTTTACTTAAAATTTAATTATTATTCATGTTTACCCACACTTTTCATGGATTTTGTCTCTAATATTTAACTTCCTTTGTTTCTTTTATAAACAAATGGTAAGTAGGGATGTCAGATAGATGTATATACAAAGTATGAACACATTTGAAATTAATCGAATTTAAACTATCGTGAGACATATTAACTTAACTAACTTAGTGGTTGCACTCGCATTTGAAATTGTTATTTAATTTGTTTTCCGTTTACTTGTTGTGCCTGATAAAAAATATTTATTCACTATGAAATAATTACTAACTTTAAGTAAATCATTTAAATATGGACCACTGTGTTAGAACAAGTTTGTATTTAGTTTTATGTCAAAGAGAACCGTCGGAGAAGTGTATTGGGAATCCCTTTTGCTGTTGCCGTCCGGAATATTTGTTTAGTCATGGTAAATATTATAAAGGGATATTACAGCTTTTGTTAAAGGAAAAAGAGGGATTCATATTTTTGGCCGAGATCCTTAATTACGGTCCAGATTGTTGTGTATCTTTTTCCGAGTTTCTTTAAAGAAGAAATATGCCTGATACCTCGTCCTCTCTAAGGAATGACAAGAAAGAGAATCAAGTAGAATTTTCTATCCAGATTTAAATAATGACTGCAAAGCAATTATATTACCTATAAGTATAACAATACTACCTACCTGTAATACCCCCTGTAAGTATATACATAAGGAGCACAAAAAATACTTCCATATCTATTTCTATACGTACCAAAAATCTGTTAAGTATTTTTGATTAATTTTCGCATTCCATTCATCTTTGCCATACTCGTTGTTAAACATAAGCCTGTCTCTTTCTCTTTCGGTAAGCGTAGCGAGGTAAACCACTAATAACCATCGTCGATAACCATCATGTCGCGGCCCTTTTCAATTCGCACGTCCCGCCATTTTGATTAATAGTGCAGTGAAAGAGCACGTCACTAGCGTCACTCCGACGACAAATAGATAGCGATAGATAGAATAGCGAGCTTAGGAGTAGTGTTGGTAATGACTCAACTAGATTCTTTGAGTCGCACATTGCATACTCAGCTCAGATTTTTCACTCAAAATAATTGCAGACTTGATTATACTATGTATTATAGAAGGCTCTTTGGAATATGGAATACACATTATCGTTACAGCATTTAAAACTAACAACAATTAAAAACTTACGTTGCTTTTACAACCATAACACAAAGAACAATATGTATATATATACTCTCAACTTTGGGAACAAATCAAATTATTTTATTTAATTTTTGAAGTAAAAAGCTTCTTTAGCGGCTCTGTGCACTTGTTGTGATGTGGAAAAAATGTTAAACTCGCGACAGTCGCGACAGATTTCACGTGATCGACAGGTCACGTGACCGACAGATTGAACATTCGTAAGACGGACACGTGACCTGATCGAAATTATGGATGGAAGTTGATTTTTCTGAGATAAAAAAAAAATTTTAATGTTAAATAATTGTAATAGTTCTGAAGTGTTAAATTTTTAATTTAATATAAATTGTTATGTTTGTGTACGATAGCGCAATAAATGAATATTGTTGAAGTGATTGATATTTTGGAATGGTTAGGGAATAATTTTGCACGAATTGCTCCCTCCAGTGGTGTAGGCCGGATTCGAACCGGCGTCTTTATCCGGGCTAACACCTTGAACCCCTAGGCCACCCAGCCAGGCCGGAACCGGTTCCATATTTTACCGTTCTGTGGCCATGCATGACATGTATTCATGCCAAATTGCAGCTTTCTGGCAATAACGATTACGGAGCAAAGCCGCGGCGCGGGCTGACTGGCAGACGGACATGGAGAAACTATAAGGGTTCCTAGTTGACTACGGAACCCTGAAACTGGCAAGGCTATCAGTAAAAAAATATATTAGAATCACGATTCGTTAAGTCTGTTAAAAAAAGTCCCCGAAAAAACTTAACATTCTTCAATGGGGTTGGCCGGCCGGACATATTTTACAAATGGCGCCAGCATAGCTTGCCCTGTCAATCCCTAGAATTGTGTCAAATTCTTGTTTTTTTTTTCGAATTTTAAAGGTCTGGATGCCAGCCCTTTAAGCCAAATTTCATAGAACAAAACTTGAGAAAGGGGCAAACTATGATGGCGCCATCTATGCAAACCTTTAACAGTTACCTACCCCATTTCAGGTTAATGAGACTTGACACCTTACCAACTCTAGCACACATACCTAAAGTCTACTTAAGTATGTAAGTTATGTACGTTGTCGCGAGATTTCCTCAAATCGCTGTCATCTAGGTACGCCACGCCACTTTTTTACGTGACTGGGGTGGCTATTTTGCGACATAACTTACTCACCTCAATGTTAAAATGAATGGCAGATTTAACGCTCATGAATGAGGTGACATTTGGATCCAATTTTAAGTTGATTATCTCATTAAATGAAGTTAATGATTTCCGCTCTAAGTGCAGATTCCTTGTGATTTATTATGCAAATGAACAGAATTTAGATACCTACAATTGATAATTTATGATGGCTAATCAGGCTAATCAATTACGGGTAAAGTGAATTAGAATTGTGAAGTAATTAGTACTTAAGCGGGTCCGTTTTTGAAATGTCATTGAAGCTGAGTGGTCCCGGGTCCGGCTAATATTAGAAGGGTTGTAGGTCGCCGCGTCTGGCTCGCCGCGGCTTATGATACTGTCGGGTGGTGACCGATTAAGCCTTTGAGTCCGTAAATAGGTACCTCATGTGAGGAGAAATTGGATTTGGGAACACTATCAACTAAATGAGTAATGAGGTAACGGCCTTTAGGCTTAATTTGGTTTACAGTTACCTTGTCTTGAAACGCTTTGTCTGATGAAGACATAATAGTACATTTCGATGCTAGTGCGGAAAGTATGTCATTACTTCACGAGTACTGAGATATATGACATTTCCGCACGTGTATCGACGGCATTTTTTAATACAGTTGCGAAAAAAAGAGAAAAACAACAAGTAAGGAATAAAAATATCGAATTGCCTTTGGAAACTTAAAACATGCTTGCAGTAAAAAAAATACCTCTTCTTTGACAGGCGTTTCGGCAGCTATTCCTACCTCTACCTTCCATAGCTATTCCGTTCCATTAAGACAACTTATTAAGAACGGTTTTTCAATATTCAATATAAAAAACCGGCCAAGTGCGAGTCAGACTCGCGCACCGAGGGTTCCGTACTTTTTAGTATTTGTTGTTGTAGCGGCAACTGAAATACATCATCTGTGAAAATTTCAGCTGTCTAGCTATCATGGTTCATGAGATACAGCCTGGTGACAGACAGACAGACAGACGGACAGACGGACAGACGGACGGCGGAGTCTTAGTAATAAGGTGCCGTTTTTGGGTACGGAACCCTAAAAAATAAACGTGTTATAATGATGAAGAGGTAAGTAATAAAATATGAAATACTAATGTATATCTTTCGTATTCGTACATTAACAGTAGGCTTTTATGTTGATTACGACGTTTAAAGGAAACTTAATATTAACACTCATCAATAAGTAGTCATGAATTGGAACAAGTATAAAAAAAAAAAATTGGAAAGTAATAGGCACTAGTTCACGAAAACCAACTTTCCGCACGCTAAACAGCTACGTAAAGTAGCACTTTTTGAGCAAATGTATAAAAAAAAACACAGTATCACTACCTAGCATTTGACAATGTCTTCGTAATCTTCGTATGACTTCGGAATGACCGTTATTGCAAGACGAAAAAGTGGTGGTAAATAAGATCAGTGGAATACAACGGCCTCCTTAGCCTAGTCGGTGTCGGTAATGAGTGTAATGACCCTGCCCACGAAGATAAAGGTTCCGGGTTCGAATCCCGGTAAGAGCATTTATTTGTGTATTCGTCACAATATTTGTTCCTTAATTATGGATGTTTTCTAATTGTGTAATTACTTATATGTATCTATAATATATTATATATGCATCGTCGTCTAGTACCCACAGCACAAGCCTTATTGAGCTTACTGTGGGACTATGTCGATTTGTGTAAGACGTACTGTCTCACTCATAATAATAAAAAACCCTATAATTTCTTTGTCCCCGGCGCAGATGGAATCATGAGATACTACTGTTTGCGGGCCATACCTGGACAAGACTGGCGGCCGACAGAATGTCATGGCATTTGATGGAGGAGGCCTTTGCCCAACATTGGGCAACCAAATAAACTTCACAAAATAAATAAATAAATAATAATAATAATACTAATTGAAATTGAAATATTATATAATTATCTTATAAGTTAATTAATTTAAATGTAATTTCATGAATTTATTTATTTGGAATAAAGGGCTTATTATTATTATTATTATTATAATTTCTTAATGACATGTGTCAGCGTACCCATCACGTTTCGAAAATAATACAGTACTAATTTGAATTTGAATTCACGGTCTTTATGTAATTAAGTAATAATTTGGCACTTCGCAAGATAGCAAAAACGGGTCTTTTCAGTCCCCTTAGTAGGCTTCTCTCTTTTTAGCCACTCTTCACTTTTTAGTAGGTACCTGTATCTTACAGGTCGTAAGTACTTAGCACTTGTAAGTTTTGGCTTATTGTTCTTAGACAAATAAGTATTCAAGAAAGTAGCTAGTCGTTTTACTTTTGCACAGAGACAAAATATCCAGTTCATTGTGCACGAGTCCATCTCGTCCCAAATTAATCTAAAAGCGATATTTACACATTTGCCGGAATTATTTGACCTTTTGCTTTAAGATTTTAGGATAAGGTGTTCAATTATCTACAAATTTGGCAAGCCGTTGAAAATAAAATTCTATAGACGGTTGCTGCTGGTATTGGTCGAGAGTCCGTCTAAGATAATTCTGCAGCTCCATATATGAAAACCATCACATAACATACATTATATTTTGACGTTATGGTGGTGTTAGTGGTTACTTCGTTACTCTACTAACTTTGACTCGATCAATCATTAACAAACCAGGTTTTGTATATTTATCATTAACCAAAAATATATTAATCGATATCGAATTATGACTGATGACAGGTGTTAAGTACTGCAGAGTCATTCCTGCTTCAATAATGTTAGCGGTGACTAATGATGCCATTTTATGCTTCCGGAGGCCACGCCGCCACCGCCTTACATTACTGTCAAAATTGTCGGCATTATAGTCCCGTCGAAGAAGTATTTCTTAGTTTCGAATCGGAATTAACTATAGAACTGAATGCAAACCTGGTATATCAATCAATCGTTTTTATTTCAAATTATGCATCCATATCGTATTATTACAAACAAATACTATATAGATTTCGTAACCTGTAATATATATATATATGTATTATGTACCTATGGAGGCCCATAAATTAACATGTTTATGGGTTTTTAAAGGCGCTGAAAATATTTTACAGTAATTATTGCAATATGGTAATGTATAATGTTATAAACATGAATCCTCTGTCTAATATAAGTAACAATTTAGAGAGCTTTAAAAACCTAACCTTTAAATTATGCATTTTTAAATTTGTTGCATAAATGCAGAGGAAATGGCGAATTTAATGCCAAATATTATATTCTCTATCTGTCAACCATGGGAATAAACAGAAAATTGTATGAAATAATGGGCGAATTACATTGTGTTACGTGACACACTGGACAGTATTAAGATCTTCGGGTATCCAAATTGCATGTCAACATATTGGGAACATAACACTGTAATTGCATTTATATATATGAGCAGTCTTTATTACATATTCAAATTATGGTCTTCCTAACCTGTTGAATTTTGACATGGGTTATTAAAGGTTGTCTGGAAGATATCGCTTTTTAGCGATAATACTGCCCGTTGTTACCTATTTATAATTTTCATTTTAATATATTTGTAATTTTGCGTGTAAAATCTGTTGTTACCTATTTATAATTTTCATTTTAATATATTTGTAATTTTGCGTGTAAAATCTGTTGTTACCTATTTATAATTTTCTTTTTAATATATTTGTAATTTTGCTTGTAAAATGTATCTAATGTTATTGGCGCCATAAAGAATATTTATTTTGTTACAAAAAAAAAGGTAATCCACATTGTTAACTCTCCTCGTTGATTGGACTACAAAGTAGCTGGGCGTTGCCGTTGAAGGTGTTTGTTAAGAAGCTTTACTCTAGCGTGCCGCGGTGACCTTAAACTGCTCGGTTCAGGGGCACTTTGGAAACTTATAAAAGAGTTACTAAGTTAGTGACCTTACTTGTAACTTCGCCTTCCGCTAGGTTAGGTAATTCCCGGGTCGGCCTAGCCCACAGGCGATATCTTCTACCTAAATCTAAATGCACCACGGTTGGACCTAATCCATTCGCCACGTAATATGATAACGGCTAATAGTTTACGCCCGTTTTACGAAGGTCCATTATTTTGAGTTTAGTACCGTCAGCTGTTTCTTAGATTATAGTATTGTACAGTCGAAGGCAAAAATATCGATCCAGACAAATGGCTCAAAAATATGTGAACACGACTTTATTGTCTAAGGTATTTTTGAAACTTTGGGAATGTATATATATTTATGCCCTTAACTGTACATTCATTTTCTCAGGCTATTTTTGATGGCAACTCAAACTATTGAGAAATTTCTATTTGACGTAGGTAGGTAGGTACCTATCTATAAAACCCCTGTCATATTCCCTATAAATGCCAAGTAATAGTCATGCAAAATTATCATTCGACTAAAAGTGTTTCTGCGATACATGTTATGCGAAGTGTATTTCTGACAAACAAAATTATGCCAGATGAGGGTAACCCATATGTAAGTGTACGTAAATTTATCAAAACGACTACGGAATTTTTTTGCTACATACGAGTAGCAAACATGAACGCTACGGCCTACGTCGTAGCACCAGGCGTGACTCACTTCGCGATGTCGTCGCGCCGCTACAAGTACATGCGGCCGCCCCCAGTTTTGAGGCACGTGCATATAGTAATTGCTGTGCACCGCTACGGAACGGACGCCTGTTCGCGCATGCGCCATCTAGCGGTCATATCTGTCGTAATAGACGCCAACGCTACGGGGTTGGCGGAGAGAAATAAATTTAAACGAAGTTAAATAATGAACTTAATTTATTCTCCCGTAATTTCCGCCGCAAGCATACGAATAATACGTCGTAGGGTTGGGTACGTTTAGGCCGGCACTGATTTCGTTCCGAGTTAGTTCACCACGCAAGTACTCCCCTGATGCTGCTGGAGTCATTTCGGGAGGGAGACGGGACTGGTCTGCTGGGCTACCTTTCAGCCCTAACTAGGTTCCCCAATGGGGGTTTTTAAACACTAACACGATAATTAATACTGAAATACAGAACTTATTTTCTGTAAAAAAATTAATCTCGCCGGTTAGAGTGAATCTTCTGTACCTAGCACTATTATTTATTCTGTGGTAGCACATGTTATGAGCGTAGCAATCTATGTGTTATGTAGGGACTGTAAAACCACCTAACTAGTTATGTATATATAGTCCTGTACCCTAACTATGGTCCCCAAATTCGATACGTAATTAAGTATAAATAACAGTGTCCTTTTAGCATTCGTCTGTTTTTTCTTTTATTTTTATAAATACGTATCTTGCCACAGAAATACGACATTCGAATAAAAGACACCACACCTAGACGAAGATATTTGAAGTGTACACGGAAAGAACATGTCTAGTCACTTTTTTCGGAAAATGAGATTTTCATTTCAAAATGTAGAGCCCTTAATGAACTCTTAGTAATATCTTTTGCTACCACTGTATAATATATGTAACACAACTTTTTTTTAGTTAAAAAAGACCTGGTCACGGAATTACCATACATTTTGACATGGTTCCAAATATTAAAACCGTGATTACTCAAAATGTTACTAAAGGGACTAGACATGTTCTTTCCGTGTACCCGTCATTTGAAATCAAAATAATTAATATAAATAATTTGATTTGTTCCCAAGAGTCTTTCGAAGATATTCGAGTTAATTTTGGACAATAGTTGGTAGCTTTTGGACTAAAGTTGGGTGGTTTTACGGTATGTAAGGTAAAAGGCACAGGGGCCGATTCTGATTTAACTGTTTGTTAAAGGTTTCATCTTGTTTTGACACGACCGTACGTCGTGTATCAGGCATCACTCGACTAATGACATGACTCTGCCTAAGTCACGCGTAGTGATTAAGAGTCCCCAGCAATCTCGGTTCTCCATACAATCGTAGTTACGCTCTCATTTTAAAACGATTGCTTTGAAATTTTGTACTTACAATAGGATAAGGTATATCTAGTCCTGTCATTAGTTTATGTAGTTTCAGATACCAAAGTTAAAAAAATACAGCGAATTTAAGTTTTTCATACAAAGCTTGTTTTTGCTGTATTTCGTTTTTTTAAACTGGAGCTAAATAAACTAATTACAGGACTAAATATACCTCATGTCATTGTATGTGCAAAGTTTCATTACAATCCAACACGTAGTTTTAAAATGAGAACGAAACTTCGTTTGTATGGGAAGGTGAAATTCGGCCGAGCTTGCCGGGGACTCTTAACGGCCCGATTCGAACAATGCTTATGAGAAGTCACAGCGGTACGATACCGATCTGTCAGGGCGGTGTCAAAAGTTACATTTCTTCAACCAAAAAACGTCACTTTTGACACTGACAGATTGGTACCGGACCGCTGTAACTTCTTATAAGCATTCTTCGAATCGGGCCGTAAGTACAAGTGAGTATAACCGCAATAAAAATGTTAAACGAAAGCGTTGAGTTATCACTGTTATCAGGTAGTAGTAACATCGGATTGGCCCTCGCGGCCCCAAGAAGCTCTCGACGCGAATGATCGGCCCTCGCCGGCCACTTCTTTATCTCCTTATTGGAGTCGAGAGCCTTCGGAGTTAAGAACAGTAATAAAACTGAAAGTTTCCTTTACAAATCGTTTGATGTCTAGATAATTTGATTCTTTTGAATGAGGGCTACCGTTTTTGTGCTCACCAGGAGGTAGATGTAGGTCCAGAAAAACAGATCTCAAAATTCTTCTATGCTTATTTTTATAAAATCAATACGTTCTAATATACACAAAAGTATTTTAACGTCTAAATGTGCCATTTTTTTAACATGTTTAATTTTGCATATATTTTAGTTGGCACTTTTTTAAACCACATATTTATTGAGCTTTATCATTGTTTACCATGATTAATCAAAGATGTACAAAGATTTACCACAAATTATGAATAAGTAGTGAAAATTTCCGATAAAAAACCTTGAAACCCCCAAAACTTCTATGCATTTGACATTTTGAAAGACCTCCATCTACACTAGCGCACCTAGGGGCGGAATTAAACGCGGTAGCCCTCATTTGGCAATGATAGACACCTTGTAGATATGTTACATATTTAAACATTTCGTACGTTTATCGTAACTCAGTGGAAGATTTTGTAGGACATACAGTGAAATTGCGCTTATGTTGTACAGAATAAGATCTCTATCTTATGCAGCAAATTTTATCAAAATCTGAAAAAAGTGAAAAAATGACAAAATTGTCGTAACTCAGAAGAAAATTTTGTAGGACATACAGTAAAATTGCACTTAGGTATATTGTACAGAATACGGTACTCGATATATTCATTCGAATATATAAACTGACGATAAAAAAAACTACAATAAAATAATAATCGACCCTTACAAGAATGGTCATGGTTTCGAAGCACCAATATTTCCCAAAAATAGGCAATCACAAGGGCAACACCATAATAATAAATTACCTAAAGTGTTTAGGTGCATTTTACCTCGTGCCTTCATTTGCATACTAAAATGAATGATAATTCCTACAGAATTTAATATCCTACCTCTCAAGAAATAATGTTTAATGACGCAGCGGGCCGCAAAGCAACTATTATAATTTGGCGCGAAACTAAACGTTACCAACATTTTCCGTCATTGCGGCGAGTAAACTTAATACAGGCTTTTATATATTTACGGCGGTGTTGTTCATAAACAGAGTCATAAAGCAGTCGTCAAAACCTAAAAGCTATGGAGTCAGCAAGGCGCACCGGCGCGTTTAGCCGTAAAACTGTAAAAGGTATACTCGCAATTGCCAGCAAAATTGTTTGTTATCTTACTTAACTATTAACAATGTTTGATTTTTAAAAGGAAATTAAAGTCCTGTTTTTGTAATTAGATACCTATCGGTAAATAAATTACACATTCTATTGAATAAGATTATTATTGACAAGATTGAGGAATGTTACATAATAATTAGATAATTACACTCATAATTCGGTTTGTATTCTATTCTGTTAGGTATTGAAGAGAAGAATGCCTTACATAAGTCCTTTGTTTGAATATATACATACAAATTATACATTCTGGGCGGCTGCCGAGGCGGCTGAAGGCAAAAAGTTCGCAATGTACCGAGGTCTCGGCCCACAATACCACTTTGTGGCATTTGGTGTCGAGACACTGGGGCCGTGGGGTCCAAGCGCAAAAGTTCTTTTTAAAGAACTTAGCAAAAAGCTCGTCGACGCAACCGGTGACCAGAGAGCTGGCGGCTTTCTCTCGCAGCGCATAAGTATTGCCATTCAGCGAGGGAATGCTGCCAGCATCTTTGGCACAATGCCGCGGGGGCCTTATTTAGATGTTTTTTAATTAAGAGTAGTTTTGTTTTTTAATTTTTATTATTTATAAGTTGTTATTCTTAGTTACTTTTAGTTTTACTTTTAGGTATCATTCAATAAGGTTAGTTTGGGCCATATAATACAATTATACAATAACTTGTAAAATCAATAAAGCAATAAATTTACTTTATCCAATTTGATCTTGCCTTATTTTCTAAAACCAAGTTCTTCGTGACTTTGTTGTACCTATGTGGATAGATGTTTATGCGAGGGGGATAACGGGGAATACTCAAGTCTTCAGCTGACTGTACAATTGTACATTACTGTTAAAGATTTGTCCTCTGGTGTTCATTCCTAATATGTGAAGTAAAAAGTAGGTGTGTAGGAATAGTGCGACAAAAAATAGTAGAAATTTAATGAAATAAAACTCAATTTTTTTATACTAAATTGTTAATTAGGCATTTAAGTTTGTTACATTTTAATGGCAATGTGTATATATGTATTGTATATGTTGTACTTGTTTTAAACGATATGAATTAAGAAATGGGCCGGACAGTCAGATGATAAAATGAGATTAATAGGGGTGCTTCGGCCCGCGGGACCGCAGGACCCAGCCACCTCGGCAATCAAGTATTAAACATCGCTACTTCACCGCCGTGCAAATTGAGGGCCTTTGTTTGTTCGTTACGATAATACTTAACAGTGTAACATTATTATTAATATTGATTGGACGATTGATAGAGACGGCGTTGATAGAACCCGTTGTAAGCAGGTGCAATAGACTACTTGTTTATGTACCTATCCTACTACCCGGACCTAAATGGTACACTAATTTAGCATTTTAACAGTAGTACAGTCGCCATCAGATATATCGGAGCGGCCAAGGCGCTCACAAGTATCTGAACACGCCTCTATTGTCAACGCGTTAGAGTGCGTGTTCAGATATTTTGAGCACCTCGGCCGCTCCGATATATCTGATGGCGACTGTACAGAGGACCTAAATCGAAGCGCTGGTGGCCTAGCGGTAAGAGCGTGCGACTTTCAATCCGGAGGTCGCGGGTTCAAACCCCGGCTTGTACAAATGAGTTTTTCGGAACTTAAGTATGTACGAAATATCATTTGATATTTACCAATTGTTTATCGGCGAAGGAAAACTTCGTAAGGAAACCGGACTAGATCTAGTTTCCCCTCTGGGTTGGAAGAGGTCAGATGACAATCGCTTTCGTAAAAACAAGTGCCCAAGAATTGACGTAGAATTCTTGAGATTAGTTGTCAAGCGAACCCCAGGCTCCCATAAGCCGTAGCAAAATGCCGGGATAACGCGAGGAAGAAGAGAAAAGAAAGACAAATGATCTAAAATTCTAAATCTACCTACTATAAATTTGTTACCGACTGTAACATAACAATTGCAAACTATTCAATTCCTCGATGGCAATCCGTTTTGTGTATCCGTCGAGATTAACACGTGCAAAGTTGGAAATGATGCAACACAGTGTGGCAAGTGTGCGCATTTGCATTCACGTGCCAGCTCTCCGAGGTTACGTAAACCTTATCCGACTAATGAACGACTGCGCAGTGGAACCCCGTGAGGGCTGCCAAAACTTTTAAGAACTATACCAACCTAAGTAAATAAAACGTTAGTGATACTAGTTATCTGGCAGCATTTTTTTATACAAAGAGTGTTTCAAACGAATTTGACAGTCTCCGTTTTCCGTTCAACGGCCGGGCGTGGTTTGAACACTAACTGCCATGCAATATGGCAAGTGTTCGAATTTGCATTCAAGTGCCAATTCTCTGAGGTTACGTAAGCCATAATGAACTGCGCTGGGCTTCACGGGCTTCAATGCAAGATAGCGGGCCGCGTTTCCACCTTCAAGAAAATTAGTGCAAGAAAATGTTCGACAGGAATTTGCTGGTAGTGCAGGTGTTGGAGGACATTATAAACTATTCAGATAATATAACTTAAGCAAAAGAATGTAAAAGATTGTATATCGTACACGCAAAGGGACGTCAAGTTGTGCCAATGCCAACCCTAATAATTGGTCGGAGCAACTTATTTTTCAAAAGTTATTTTTAATAAAAAGACACGTCAAGATCGCTTACCTACTTTCTTGCTAAAAAAATGAACACTAGTAAAATTCAAGAATAATTTTCGGAAAAGAAAACATTGCTGAGTTTAAGAACAGATTGAAACAGCACGGAAAAGTCTCACACGATTATATAATACGCTTAGAAAGCGCAGAACCCACTTCTTAAAACAACTTTAAACTGCAGTAAGTATGCCCGTTTATTTAAAGCAGACAGCTGGTTTATCTCAGAAAGTATTTGCAGCTCTTCTAACTACTTATCAACTTACGCTTGGGTTTAGTGCTTTGCAAAAAAAATAGAAGATCAACGTTAATGAGAACGAATAGTTAAATATTCGTTAGTTGCAAACTCATTAACCCTTTAATGCATAGTGTAGGATGCAGCCTGCACAACAAAAAAACATATAATTTTATGCATAATTAGATAAAATTGATTTGGTCCTGTAATATTATTTTAATCGTAAATTTCACTTTCAGATGTTTTATTCAAATTTGCGCAGTATTCTCGTTTAAATTTTTTACATTTGTTTTAAGACAAAATAGCGGAAAATTTGAAAAAAAGTTGGTGGTTTTTAGTATGCGATTTAGGCGGTTTTTTCGGGGTTTGCAATTATTTTATATTTAAAATCTTTATCGTAGATATAACACAAATAGTGTACCTTTCTGATGGTAGTTAGTAAGATTAATTTATTTTAGGCAAAACGAAAAAATCATACATTTAAAGATCATAACGCAAATCCCTATTTTCCCAACTAACTAAAACATGACAATATGATCACTTTTAAAATCTTTCGGCAGTAAGCCACTAATATTTACTTAGATACGTATACACATATTTCACGGTACACGGGTTTCTGTATTTTATCTCATTAAATACAATATTTTCGCAAGAGGCTTAGGTATACTTAATGTCAGACAATTTGAATGTTTAAAATCTTAATGTTAATCCGGGGTCAGACGCACGAATGCTTAAAATGTTAGCTAAATAAAACCTCAAACGATACCTAATGCCTCAATCTCTAATGGCTTTAAGCTTTCCATTTTTGAACTGCAACAGTGGCAAAGAAGAGTACCTACGCTCCACCGAAAGGTAATCAAATCCGATCCGATGTATATATACCACGAAAGATTCAAACTCTCACTCACTATCATCAACATTATAACCTGAAATAGTAAGATATCATACACTAAAGAAAAAGTGACCAGTCCACCGGTGGCCGAGGCAGGAATCGAACCCGCGTCTTCAAACGTCCTTATTCTGTAAATGCAATTAATTTATATACTTAATATTGTATAAATGTTATTAATATTGTGATATTTAAAATGTTGACGTGTAACTCTGTTATTAATAATAAATTTATTTTCATTTCATTTCATTTCTTAAAAAAACAAATCAAAAAATATCTCATTAAATAATTTGATTTATTCCCTAGTTGGATCGTCAACATTGATTATGATAACGATTTTATTGCGCGAGAATAAGGTATATACCGGTAGTTTTTTTCTGGTGGGGCAGAATAGTGGTAATGTGCCAAAATAAAGAACATAATAACTTAATTAGGTAAATAATTGTAACTTCACTCGTTACAAAAATAGCACTCACTCCGTCGTAACACAGCGCAGTGGCGAGCATAATTCCTAATTACAATTCATAATAATTTAAAGGGTGGGCGGCAAGTCGGCTAATGTCCAAAAGGAATTTATCCAACTGAATTAAGGACGGAGAATTTGAGTTCCTTTGGGACTTAAATGATTATTTAAAGGCGTTACTGTGTTCAGAAAAGTTTTTGTGAAATTTGTGAACGATTGTTATGCCACAATTGTTGTTAAGTAGAGTCGGACCAAGCTAACTGCCTGCCATTTGCAATGACAAAGAGTAGAAATGTCAAATGCCGTTTATAAGGACACTCCCTCACTTTATTCATTCAGGTCGGTGCAAAGTTAGCTTTAACGGATTCAAGCAAATTTTGGAATAAAGTCAAGCTCAGTTTCAGAGATGCAAAAAACTTAATAAATGCCATGGTTGAATAAAATATTCTATAACGTAAGCAGTAAATAATTAATTAAATTAAATAATAAATTGTGACAGTTTTTTGATTTTGAGTGATTATTAATATCCTATCTTATAGCCGCGTGAGTTAGGTAATGCTTGAAATAAATCTGAAACACTTGCGGTTATGTAGTTGTATTCGCAAAATCCTCAAACAAGCGGCGAGCGACAGATGAGTTTTGAGAGCAATGTAGTCCACCGTACAGAATGGTTTCGTCTAACTGAATTTTGTGATGATATCCGTCAGGAATACACGAAGGGAAATGTAGTCCGGAAATAATCAAACTGTGACTGCAGCAAATGCAATCATATCACCGTTTAGCTACGGGTGGCTGGGAAAGGGTTGGAATTTGGCGGCCATTCGCGCGTCGCTGCTGTGACCCATATACAGCGGCCTACTGGCATTTCTATTTGCTTTTCATTTGGGCGATGCAGCTAAATCTACGTTGTGCTACGTAACGTAATGGATAAAATACTAACATGCAGTCCAAAAATAGTAACATACAGTATCGAATTCCCACCGGCTAACAAACCTGACGTTTGATAAAAAAGTCATGTCTTTTGAATTCACATTATATGCACTGCGGGTACTTTTACAGCTCGCTAAGATCATAGTGTAGCATATTCGTACAATGCGCTTGGCGTGTACCGACAGCCATCCGCGCCCTTCGGAATTGTCTTCACGGAGCATTCAGAAAGCTGAACAGTGACACCCGCCTAGCTGATTTTACTAACTTTAACAACCTTTCGTCTGTTTTGTCAACTATGATGTTAGTTAAGTAACTATTATGTAGGTACCTATATTAATCAGTTAATACTACTATGAAGTATATCCGTAAAACGTAGTGTAAACAAGTAATCAACGTGCATAACTGCCGCAGCTCAAAGGTATGAAAGTGAGTGAGCTACGTAGGCAGTCGCACTGAAACGCGAGTTCTGACCCAGTTAATTACAGCCTACCGATATTCGCTGCAGGCCTCTTTGGTTCGCTGAACACTCTCAGTTTCGAACTTAAAAGGAAAACATTATAATTGAAATTATGCTTAACAGGTGGTTTTCGAAAAACGAACTTATTGTGTTTTTTTTTTGAGACTACATAGCTACAGTTCATGGCTGTACTTGTTATCCGTCTCAATCGTATTTCAGTCTAGAATCCTTTAATAATAAATTTTGTTGCCGTCCCGTATTTCTCGCTTTTCTGGTATACCCTACCCTCGGAAGTGTTGAGATTAATCTCTTACAATTTTATGTTGTTTTGACGGACAAGAAAAGTGTTTGATTGGACTGTGTCGTGTCCCGCCCACACTGGCTCAACTGGACAAACGCACTTGTCTATTGAAGCTGCAGCCCTGTTGAAGTTTGTGACCTTTGACTCTCTTCTCTATGGCCCTCGTTACTCAAGTAAAGCATTTAATTGGACTGTGCCGCCACAAAGGCTAGGAACAAGAGAAGCACTGACTATAATGATTATTTCTGACCAAGTTGGATCGCCTGTTGTTTGCGGCGCCAACCTCGCGCAACTTGAGCTTTCAAAGTAAAGTTTATCCATAGGCGTTTCAAGTTTCTTTTCTAAGCTGCTTTATAATAATAAATAAATATTATAGGGACATTCATACACAAATTGACTAAGTCCCACGGTAAGCTCAATAAGGCTTGTAATGTGATTTATATATAATATACAAATACTTAATACATAGAAAACATCCATGACTCAGGAACAAATATCTGGGCTCATCGCACAAGCTTAAAAAAGGTCGCTTAGCTTTATAAGCTTAAATAGCTTATTTTTATTTTATTTAATGTCTTCTAGGACTGGGCTCTGTAGCGACTTGCCCTCGCGCGGGCCCAGCAGGCTGCAGTTGCGGTAGTAGTAAATCGGGACGAGTGGCATTACTGGCATTACTGTAAGCGCCACTTGCACAAGCGGTTACCATGGTTACTAGTACAATTTGACACTGGCTTAACGGTTTAACCGCTTAACCCCGGGTGAGTGCGATGGTGCAAGTGGCACTAAGTGTGTTAAGAACAGGTTAGATGCATGGGTAATTAAATAACAAACAGTCATAAGTGCTCGATAACGTATGATATGGAAGGTATATGGTGTTATCCTACCAAAAGTTGGAAATTCCAATGCACTGTTTGGTATTATAGAGGAAACTTTGAGCAAAGTTTCGAGGGAGTAAGTACATAAAAAACATGTTTATTAAATTCATGATAATTTATTTATTTTTTTGATATGTTAGGGGGGGGGGGGAATGTAATCAACTACGCAATTTGGAAGGAAAAGGATAAGTGCCTTTAACCCATATAGCGCTAATCACTAAACACTTTGAAGCATTTTCGCTAAATATCGAGAAAACCATATTTCGAACGTAGCGCTACGCGCATTGCAATCGTAGCGTAGCGTAGCATTGAAAGAGCGCCAAGCACAGCACCGGTGTGGGCGATCCCTTACCCGCGACAGTCGCGGTGCCGTTGCGACTGTTGCGAGCTGAAGTGGCCCAGTTGCCCAGTTTGCCCTGGCCTACTGACATTTGTGGAGCCTTTGTGGCGGCAACTACAACACTTTCTCTTTCAACCCGGTACACCCATTAAGGTTACCTTGGAAATATTACTTTGACTATTATCCGAGCGAATGAAACTGGAGATAAATCTATAATGATGACGTAATCTGAAAATTATCTTATTGGAAATAACATTGTTCCTGAGGCTATTATGAACTTACGCCACGCGCCCATAACTACCCAAAATGACCCGCGGAGATCTGTGTTCAGCGTTGAATAAAAAGTATAAATAATGGAGATACAGTTCTGCAAGTCGGACTTTTTATTGGAAATATCCACCTCTTAATTAATATTCTATTTAGATTTCTTAAATACCTATTAATACTTTTTGAAATATTGGCGAAAACTTTGGAAAACTTTTGTGTCCTAATAAACGCATTTTTCTATACATCATTCCGATGAGGTATCACACGTATTTTTAGAAGTAGATTCTCTATTTTTCACCATTTTGAACTCGTCGACTAGAGTACTAGACTATAGGTCACTAGCTGTTAAACATTGTTGAATATCGGTAAAGCTACCGGTTTCTAAACTACAGTACAATCCTTCTAATCCGGCACTAATGCTGACACAAGAGAGCCGGATTACTGAACTATTCGGATTACTGGAAGTTAGAGAAAATATGCATATTATTTTGATGTGATTAAATAACTTTTACTAAAACACTAAATTCAAAGAAAATTCTACTGTTATCTGGAACTTAGCCATTTACTTATAGTGCGATAATGTAGTCGCACATACTAAATCCGGACATGGAATGATCACTTGTATCCCAATTTAAGTGCCGGATTACTGGGTATACCGGACCATTGAAGTGCCGGATTATCCAGATTTACCTGAACTTACTTTTGAAATAAAACTATGAAAACGGATTATATCGCGTATATTGAATTTATAATACATCCCCGATATAATCAGTTTTCATCATAGTTTTATTTCATGAGTAATTATTGCGGTAACCGAAGACAATATTATGTACTTACTTTTGTTTTAAGGAAACGAGCATAGGAGTGAATCCAAATTACCTAATATCCAATATGAAATCAGTTTCAAATATCAATGTGCTATTTTCGTATTAAGAGTAGACTGTTACGTGTATTAATACACGTAACAGTTTATGTAAGTGTTATATTAAAGCAAAGATAGATATAACTCCGTAATAGATGGATACAGTCTAAGGAAAAAACGTGTTTCGAAAATCACGAAAATTTGATTCTCGATCAGATGGCGCCACTAGTTTTGGCCTACTCTCGTATAGAGGGCTTTGACTGTTTCGTTTGTTATTTATAATTTTAACGCATACCAGTGAAAGAACATGGGTCAGTCAAAATAATTAATGCAAATAAAAAAATCATTTCTCCATTTTTAAATACATTTTAACGTATTTTTATAAATCTTCATTTTTAGTTTTAAAGTATGTCGATAGATGGCAGTGAATTTACAGTGGTTACAAAATTTACTATGACAGTACCGCTCTATCTTATTATATCCTCATTGTATTAAAGTAACTGTGAGGGTGGAGTCGAGAGAGTACTCGTGGGTTAATAAATACGATTTTTTTGACGAGCCTACGCACGCGTCTGCAGCTTCGATCTCAGTACTCGAATCGAACCTACAAGAAGCCGGAAAGTCGGAAAGTAAATGCTCCTTGCTGTATACGAAAAATACGTAGTTTCAATTTATGAATAACTAAAATGCACTAAAATGAGATTAATTTAATAAGATAAATTGTTATGTAATTTATTTAATATGCTTTTAAGGTTCCGTAGTCAACTAGGAACAAATTGTGTCGCTATTGTCCCCTGGACAACGAGACAGAAAAACAACAAAAAGGTGAGGTACACAATTAAATATAAGATAATATATTTCCATTAGTTACAAAGAGCAGAACTTCTTCAAATTGTTTTGTAAATCACAATAACGTGTGACATCACGTGTTTATCTCCACTGAAAAAGTTAATGGAGACCTCTCACGTACGTTTACGTCTTAATATCCCGCGGAGGTATTTAGGGGGACACGTGTTATATTAACGTATATTTCACCTTTCTTTCCCGACTTCTCAAGATTGCACTGAAGTTTGAGCTTTAACTAGTAATCGGTTAGGTTGGTCGTGCATATAATAAATAAAAGGAAACAAATTTGTGGAATTAATAAATACTTACTTAAGATCAGAAGCTCAATTATGGGATTTCTACTACAGATATACAGATATACAGATCATTCTTAAGAATAAAATAAAAATAAAATTAATATTCACAATAGTAAGTTGATATAAATGTTTAGAAGAAGTTACGATATGGGATCAATGATCATTTCGCATAGACAGCATGAATTCGTCGATCGAGTAGTAAGCCTTCTCTACAAGTAACAATTTTAGTACTTCTGTTATTTGTATAGTTTTTATTAGTTTTTTTTTCTTGTGTAATTTAACATTTATATTTATGTAATTGTTTTTTGTAATTTTGGATTAATTTTATTGTTTGTAAAAATTGACATGTAAAAGTGCCCCTGTGGCCTAAATGTTTGATGTTCAGCTTATGTGTTATGTGTGTTTTACTGTGTGTAGTCTGTACTTATTCTTTTGTTCGTATTTCGCTGTGTCAGTAGCTAATTACTAATGGCGTTATCATTGAATGCGCTACAAACCCTCAATTAACTATTAATCGTTTGTTTTAATCTGTGATTTTAACTTATGTATGCGTATGAAAGGGATAAAACACAAACTAACAAAATGACGCTTATAAACTGAAATAGACATATATTAAAGAAAAAGTGACGAAGACCTCCAGTGGTGAAGGCCGGATTCGAACCGGCGTCTTTAGCAATCCGGGCTAACGCCTTGAACCCCTAGGCCAGCCAGCCACGGCGGAACCGGTCCCAATTTCTCGACTATATGCCATCTTACTAAGACTAGGCGTCTTTGATCAACTCTAAGGGCAAGAAGTACGTGCTTGCACCTCCTATACCTCCTAAAATAATTTGATTTGTTCCCAAAGTTGTGTAAATTGAAGCTTGTAAAGTTTTTACATCGGAGTCAATTAATTACAACCGTCCGACTTTTAAGAAACTTTGTTTTCAGTTCTATAATGTAAGTACCTACAGTGTCCTGTATATACATAGAATTTGTTAACGCGGTGTCTCCGTTAAAAGAAAATCCTCATTGTATCTAGAAAAAAAGTAACGAAAGATTACATTTTATTGACAACTCATCTGTGCTAAAATCAATATGATTTCGTTCTATGAGGTGTACAAAATAATGTTTTTATTTTCTGGTAGCCACACGAAAAAAGGGTTAATCGGGCAAGGCAATTATTTGTTAAAACGCCGTACTCGCGTATAACTTTGCACATTTCATAAATCCTAAAGGAGATGTGAAAAATATAATAAAAGTGCTCGGAAACATGTCAGCGACAATGGACGGGGAATTCTCGTGTTACTAAAAGGAGTATAATGTTACGTGTCGTAACATCTCACGCTTGCCTGTAGAGATGCGATGGTGTTCATTCTGACGCGGACTAATTGATTCGATATTTATTGTGTTATTACTACAGTTTATTAATTTAATCATTATTGCGCATAAGAAAGTCTTAGAGTACTAAAGACGGACTAATTAATGACATATAGCATTCTTTATTAATCAACCAAGTAGATATTGTGGGCGGTGTCGGTGTTACTATAAATACCCCTAGCTCCACAGTGGTGCTGACTTGCTGAGTGACTCAGCTATTTAACTCTACTTGCATTAGGACCGCCTACTCACGTAACGAAGCTTGCAGAAGATAGGCTTAGCATATCTGTCTTGCGCAGTCTATGGGTTAAAAATTGGTTACACAACACAAATATGTAATAATTCCGATTTATGGAACATATTCAACAGACAAAATTAAATACACAAAGATTTTTTTCTTTCGCGATAAAAAGTTTGACCTATACTTAGTGTAAACACCATTTTTTTATGGTCTCGGCAACGATCCATTATCTCAGCACATCGCTTGTGAGATTGTGATGAGCTTCAAACCATGTTTAATAAAAGCGAGTTCAACTCCCCACCCAAAACTAATTCCAGCAAAATTGGTAGGTACACTTTGAAGTCCGCTCCCAGATTTTCAAAATATGATATTGATGTGATATTATGCGGAGACTGTGTGGCAGTAACAATGGTATCCTGAAAACGTTGGCAGGTAAGATAGATGCACCATTACTCAAACACTGGAATAGTCTGCATGTGGCAGCAACAGATGTTGAGAAATGATGCATCTAGATTGCCTAGATTTTATTTATTTTATTTGTTATTGTATTTTATTTTATATAATTTATTGTACTATGTGTGTGTTTTGTAAATTGTAATTGTATGTCACAAACTTTAATTAAATTGATTTATTTATTTAATCTTTATTGCACAAAAGAAAATACAATCGTACAAAAGGCGGCCTTAATGCTATGATGCATTCTCTACCAGTCAACCTTCGGGCAAAGCAGAGAATTTGTAGGCGGTACAACATAGTGATTACATATATACAAGTATACTTAAATAATGCATAGGCATAGACATACATACATATATCGGTATATATAATATTCATATAAATATATACAATATACATACATAGAAATACATAAGATATCAGATGAAACTTGCAAAACAGAAACACTAAGGATTCATCGTTCTGCCAGCAAAGTACTCACGTAAGGATTTTTTTAAATGCAAATCTATTCGGACACTGTCTAATTTTAACAGGGAGACTATTCCAAAGGCGAGCTGCCTGAATAGAGAAAGAATAGGACATGAAAGTTTAAGTTTTGTTGTACTTAATAACTAACACTATATGGATCAAAATCATTCGAAATAAATACTTGAATTGAATTGAATTGATATTAATCTCGGTGCGTCCCTCTCTAAGCAAGACTGCAAGCTTAAAATCAATATTGTATTTTCATAACATGAATATTCTGAACACGCCTTTTCGACCTCGTTCAGGATTTGGAGGCACATTGTATTGTAACTTACATTTCGAACTAAACACCATTTCAAAATAGCGCAATATCATCTGAACTAAAGAATAAAACGTGTAGCGGTTTTAACCAAACCTGTTAAAGTTGTCCCGTAGGTGTGTAAACTCTGCTATCGGCTTCAGGGCAGGAAACAATCCGTTTTACGGCGCTTTAACGATGGACGTCACAAAATCACACGTCATAAAATCTTGGTTCCGGAAACGCGCGCACATCACCGACTTCTAACAGTATGGACGTGGATTGCTAAGAAATGTATTTTTGTAGGTACTGGACAACGACGATTTTTTTGTATGTACCATTTCCGTAAAAATAAATCTTTGCGGTTACTGCGATTAGTACCTATACCCACTTTCGTAATGCCTTGCTCGTGTTATATTTCTTTTTTTTATTATAAGAACAAACGTGTTTCCGTTTCAGTCAATTTCAGATGAGGTATATGCAAAAACGGCATTTCATGTTCGAGAGCTTAGTAGCTCAATATTTCATTAAAAAAATCCAATAAAATTGTGTTTTTCATATTTTTGTCTGAGTTTAACTACTATTATCTAATTGATTTTTACAAGGTGTGCCATTCAACGTCTACGAGCCGGCGGTGGTAACCTTATGCGTATTCAGATTTTAAACATATAAGATAAGGTAAGGTGGGGTAAGACTATCACCGGGGTAAGACTATCACGACTTATATCGACCGGAATATGGACCGTGATTACCTTTCGTATTGTTTTCGAGCTCCCGACATTTCGACGTACAAGTCTAGTGAAACTAACCGTGAATAATTCAAAATTGTAAGACTATCACTTGTATGGAATCCTTATACTGTTAGTCTTGCCTCGAGCAAAATAAACTATGTTAGTCTTACCCCACCTTACCTTAGGTATAATACCGATAGGTACCTATTAAGCCAGTTTCCATGCGGATTCATCTGTTTCTTCCGCACCAATATTGTGAATGAGATTAAAGCATCATCATCATCATTAAATATCTACATACCTATACCGATGGTGGTCATAAGAACTGTTTTAAAGTGTTCAACCTGTTTGAAATCATTTAAACGTTTTCTAATTTTTTGTCTTCAGCAAGGTACCAATTTTTTTAAACAACGAGAGCAGTGGGAATAGAATGCTACGTAGAATGTACTCATATTGAAGTGTTAGTTGAAAGTGAACCTGAATATTCCTGCAGCTAAGACGCACGAGACCCAGGGGCGTATTCTATTTTAATAACAGGTTATGAGTTTGGTCTGTATTTGCTATGGATATGATCTGTCAGTATCAAAAGTGACATTTCTTCAACCAGAACCGTCACTTTTAACACTGACAGATCATATCCATAACAAGTAGGTACAGAGTAAATTCATAACCTGTTATTACAATTACATAGAATACGCCTCCTGAACATGTTTTATAATTCAATCTCACAAAAGTGATTGTTTACCGAAGTTAAACTTTAGTAACATAATATTAAGGGTCATATCAGCACCTACTAACTATAACTAATTGCGCACGTTCGACGTCTCGCAGCAAGTTTTAGTAATCTAGTGATTAATCATGCAGAGCGAGGGCTCGCTGTACACTTGCCGGCGAGGGACTGCGCTGCGTCAAACGCTCTTTCATAGCAGACGAGCATCGGGCATGCTTAACTTTACCCTAGCGTCATATTCACTTGGATATTTAGCATCGACTTCGCTACAGAGGTAAACATAATGTACCCTATATAAACTATATTCATAATAAGTATGCGTAAACTAGCAAGAAATATTACCTAACCGATAATTTACTGCCAAAGTTCCTAATATTCTTCGTTGAAAAGTATGTGGAACTATATATTAAAATAAATAGAACAACCCTATTTACATATATTGCTAATGACTCTGTTTTGACACTATATCCACATAATAATGTATGATATCTATTTCAAATTATGAGTTTGTATACCTACTTATAACAATCTATTTCAGCGGCTTCATCCGTCCTGGTTATTAAGGAAATTAGCTTATTCGGAAATCGTTTGATATGAATTACTTACAATTTACAATTAATGAACCTCTAAGATCTCGTGGATGAAGTGAGATGGACGTTTGATGTTGCAGTCGAAATGTTGGTAATTACATTTATCGCGGAGATAGGGGAAGGTGAAGGGCACAGAGGGACGAGATTCGAAGATCCAAATATACAACGTGTGATCCTTTGAAAGCTAAGGCGATAACAATTGTAGGTACCCAATTAGTGCCTGTCAATGGCAGGGACATCCGATGTATCCTGCCCTTATTACCCTGCAGGGAAATATGCTAATACATATCTACAGTTAGGTATGTGTACAGTCAACTGCAGACATTCTATCTCTATCTATCTATCCTGCACAGAAGTGCGTCACTCCTTGTAACCACAAACGCCTTTTAATATAAGCATAGGTATAAATTGTTATTGGATACATCAACAGATTTGTTTAGTTTTCCATGCTCCATGCAACATATTCTCGCATATGGTGATTAAAGCATAGACAATAAAAGTCATGCAGTATTTTGAGTGTTTCTATTTAGTAAGTCAAAACCAGGAACCGTCCACCCCTTCTCAGAAAAAAAGCCTTAAAATGGCTTAGTCGTTTATCGAATAGCCCCAACGATTGGCTTTCTCTTTGAATAGGTTACCCGTTCATTTGGCTTAGCTCTAGGAAGGGGTTTCCTTCCAAATAAAAAAATTATAACATCTGTGCTGTCAACGTGCTAGACTACCCAGTCCTTCACTTTTATTATGTTTAAAGTGAAGGACTGGGTGTCTAGCAATATTTGATTCTATTTTTACAAAGAGAAAGTTGAAAATGGAATAAGCGTTATAATTTATAATCGATACCCCTTCAAGAGGTTAGCGCTTAAGGAACGGGTATCGAATGGGTATCAGCTTATTCGTATTATGAAGCGCTATGAAGCGCTTAAAAAGCCAAATGAAAGGGTTAAGTCAGCAACGGCTTTGCTAAGCAAAGCTTTACGAAATACCTCTTTCAAAATCCTCGAGGGGGATACCGGGTGGGTCCCTGCTCAAAACCGGGCCACTGCACTACACATACAATCTAAGACGTACTATTCCCTGGACAAAACACCGCAAACAAGTCTTGCGTCGCTTCAGAACATCGCGCGAGGAACTAGAACGTCGAACAATAAAGCGAAGAAAACATAACAGTCGTGTATTCTCAAAGGAACTTCAACGAAAAGTGTTTAAGTACCACTACAACCAAACCTCCAAGAGTGAACCTAGTTCTTAAGTAAATATACATATATTATGTATTACCCACGTGATATTATTAATGTATTATCCAAGACGTAACTAATATATATATAAATGCGTGTGTCCTTATTTAAATAACATGTTATTAGTTTATTAAAGGACTATGCGTCATAATGGTCCAAAAACCAACAGAGTTGAGAATTAGGTCATTAGATAGGTATTTCAAACCATTAAGGATGACTCACGTTAGACCGGGCCGTGTCCGGGCCGGAGCTTCCGGCGCGTACTTTTCTATGACATGACAGGTGATCACGTGATGCTTTCCATAGAAAACGAAGCGCCGGAAGCTCCGGCCCGGACACGGCCCGGTCTAACGTGAGTCATCCTTAAGCCGCACTCGCCCGGCGTTGCGCGAACATCTACCCTGCAGATACTAATATCTCAGTTCCGCAATGGAATATATTCAGCTTGGTGCCCATAGAACGAAATGAAGTTGTTGGTTTTTGGACCAAGCTCCATACAAAGTTGCCCATGGTCCTTTGGAGATGATACATAATAACCAAGTCAAGACAGCCCTTAGGTAATTTGGTTAGTGAAACCACTGTCCCGTAGGCGTAGGTAATTCGAGTGTAGTACAAACTAAGTTATCAGGCTATATAGCAATTAGCGTACAATATGGACCTCGCCTGCGAGTGCTTCAGTGCACACGGTGACCGGGAACCGTGAACTAAATCAGGCGTGAAATCGAGTCAAAGCCAAGTTGTTTCAAATTCCACCAAGTATTGATTCAAACACAGTTGGGAGAACAGCCAGTACAAAGTTTATTATTTATTTATATTCATTTATTATTTATTAATTTTTTAAGCCTATCAGAGTGCTCCTTTCATATTCGAGCGATAGAGAGATAGATAGGTATCGAAATTTCGATTTTCGATGTTCGGGGTAGATCCTTTAATCACCGCGTGTATACGGAGTAATGCCGTTTAAAAATTGTATTCTATTCGAAGTAGGAGTATTTACGAATGATACAACTTGTTATATGTTTTTTTCTATAATATATCTTTACGTTTGTTTTACGACTTGAGCAGTGATACCCGTTTCTATCGCAAAAAGAGAAATAATGGTTGGTTAGGAACAAATATCTGGGAGTCCGAGCTTTGCTCGGAAAACGTATATCCTTAAGGGGATAAGTTCGCCTTTGTACACATTTACTGTATCCTCTCTGTGTTATGTACTTGTTTTGTGCAATAAAGTGTTCACTACTACTACTACTACGTATAAAACCGAGATAAAACCTAGCTAGATCGAGCCTGGAATATTATAGACCTGTACCAATAACTTCTGAGGTTATAAGAATATTAATGTTGCTTATTTTTTATATATAGTTTCCAGACCATATACTAAACCTAAAAATAATATTTTGTGTCATCCTAGGTATTTGCTTAGGTAGAAATTTAGGTATTTCTTTTTTCAATCAGCATTCTGTAAAAAAAATATTCGAGACGAAATTCTTTGTTTCCCTGTAAAGGCAAAGTGGCTTCCGACGTACACACGCATTTTGTGTCATTTTCATCCACGGGTATAATGGCATTTAATAAATACCTAATATTGATCCTAAAACGCCTAAAAAAATATTAGAGTCGGTAAGTGAAGTGTTGTACTTTACAGAACATTGTTATATGTTATTCAAACAAATCTGTGTCAAATTCATCCACCGCTTTTATTTAAAAAAAATTTTTTTCTAATTAACACCCTGTATCTGCCACAAAAAAAAAATCATATTATTAAGTTTACGTCTACAATATTATAATACCACATTGAGACATCATTCATAATTTGGGTCATTTTGATCCACGGTTTTTTTACTATCTGGCAAAATAAAACTCAATTGAGCAAGAAGGGCGTGCGCGGGGAAGGGTACCTACGCGGGTGGGGTGCTTATTATACTTGCCGCAATATCAGCTGGCGACTGAGATCTTAATACTATCTCCTTTACCCTTGTTAAGACCAACCAAGAGATGGCATTATGAGCTGTCTCGCCACTTAGTTTTGCGATACAGTGTATTTATTTCATTCGGAGGCATAATTACATTGTCTTATCAATCTTACCGTAGTAGGCATATAAATATAATTAAAAATAAACTGTAGGCTGCACTCCTCATACTGACCAACATTTGTGACGTTCCTAATCAAAAGGTACCACTTTCTCTGACAGGTTATTTGTATAAAGATATAATCAAATTTCGTCTTTATGGTAAACGACAAAGTGGTACCTACCTTTTGATTGAGAATGTCACATCAGCGACTTAAAAATTACTTTTGTTTCGATTTTTAGTAGACTTTTTAAGTTTATTTTAAGACGCAATTTATTGTGATTTTTGTTATGTTTAAGCGTGGCAAGCAACATTAATTACATTGATGATGATGTTCATTAAATACAATATTTTTTCATACTATACTGAACTGTCACCCTATACGTGAGAATGAACAGCGCCCTCTTGACAATGATCATATATTACTGGTCAGGCTTTAATATGTGTCATAATTTAGTAAAGTCCCCTTTGTGGATTCTAAGTTTCCGAGTTACAGCAGTTTAGTGAAAGCGTTTTTTTTTTTAAATATAAATTAAGGGTTGAATAAAGAGGAAAGAAAATTTGATTATTTTTGCGCTACGACGCACGGTTTAGGAGATACAGCCCTATAAAGTTTTTTTTATTGTTTTTTTCTTTTTTTCTTTTTTACATTGTGTTTTTTGTATATTACTTTGGGGTTTCATAAAGGGGAACGAAAATTTAATTATTTTTGCGCTACGACGCATGGTTTAGGAGATCAAGCCCTATAAAAAAAAACGTTTTTTTTGCGTTTTTTTTGTATAAATTAATGGTTACATAAAGGGGACCGAAAAGTTGATTATTTTTGCGCTACGACGCACGGTTTAGGAGATACAGCCCTATATAGATTTTTTTCTTTTTCTTTTTTACATTTTTAAATCTTAATTAAGGGCTTCTTAAGGGGAACGAAAATTTGATTATTTTTCGCTACCATGCACGGTTTAGGAGATACATCCCTAAAGTTTTTTTTGTTGTTTTTTTTTTCTTTTTTTTGTCATTGCGTTTTTTGTTATTACTTTGGGGTTTCATAAAAGGGAACGAAAATTTTATTATTTTTGCGCTACGACGCACGGTTTAGGAGATACAGCCCTAAAATGATTTTTTTCTCTTTTTCTTTTTTGCGTTTTTAAATCTTAATTAGGGGCTTCTTAAAGGGGAACGGATATTGATTATTTTTGCGATACGATACACGGTTTAGGAGATACAGCCCTATAAAGTTTTTTTGTTATTATTTTTTTCTTTCTTTTTCTTGTACGAAAATTTTATTATTTTTGCGCTACGACGCATGGTTTAGGAGATACAGCCCTATAAAGATTTTTTTTTTAATTTTGCGTTTTTTTAAATATCAATTATGGGTTGCATAAAGGGGAACGAAAATTTTATTGTTTTTGCGGTACCACGCACGGTTTAGGAGATACAGCTCTATAAAGTTTTTTTTCCTGGTTTTTTTTTGTTTTTTTTTTAAGTATTAATTACGGGTTACTTAAAGGGGTTTTTTAAAATTATTTTTGCGCTACGACGCATGGTTTAAGAGATACAGCCCTATAATGATTTTTTTTTTAATTTTGCGTTTTTTTAAATATAAATTATGGGTTGCATAAAGGGGAACGAAAATTTTATTATTTTTGCGCTACGACGCATGGTTTAGGAGATACAGCCCTATAAAGATTTTTTTATTGTTTTTTTTTCTTTTTTTCTTTTTTACATTGTGTTTTTTGTATATTACTTTGGGGTTTCATAAAGGGGAACGAAAATTTTATTATTTTTGCGCTACGACACATGGTTTAGAAGATACAGCCCTATAAAGATTTTTTTTTTAAATTTTGCGTTTTTTTAAATATAAATTATGGGTTGCATAAAGGGGAACGAAAATTTTATTGTTTTTGCGGTACCACGCACGGTTTAGGAGATACAGCTCTATAAAGTTTTGTTTCCTGGTTTTTTTGTTTTTTTTTTTTAAGTATTAATTACGGGTTTCTTAAAGGGGTTTTTTAAATTATTTTTGCGCTACGACGCATGGTTTAAGAGATACAGCCCTATAATGTTTTTTTTTTTTTAAATTTTGCGTTTTTTTTAAATATAAATTATGGGTTGCATAAAGGGGAACGAAAATTTTATTATTTTTGCGCTACGACGCATGGTTTAGGAGATACAGCCCTATAAAGATTTATTTTCTAAATTTTGCGTTTTTTTTTAAATATAAATTATGGGTTGCATAAAGGGGAACGTAAATTTTATTATTTTTGCGCCACCACGCACGGTTTAGGAGATATTATATCTATATACATATATAGCTATAATAGCTCTATAAAGTTTTTTTTCCTGGTTTTTTTTTAAGTTTTAATTAAGGGTTTCTTAAAGGGGAACGAAAATTTGATTATTTTTGTGCTACGATGCACGGTTTAGGAGATGCAGCCCTATAAAGATTTTTTTTGTTGTTTTTTTTTTCATTGTGTTTTTTGTATATTATATTGGGGTTCCGTAAAGGGGAACGAAAATTTTGTTCTTTTTGCGCTACCACGCACGGTTTAGGAGATATAGCTCTATAAAGATTTTTTCCTGTTTTTTTTTGTTTTTTTTTAAGTATTAATTAAGGGATCCTTAAAGGGGAACGAAAAATTGATTATTTTTGCGCTACGATGCACGATTTAGGAGATGCAGCCCTATAAAGTTTTTTTTTTTTGTTTTTTTTTTTTTTATTGTGTTTTTTGTATATTAGTTTGGGGTTCCACAAAGGGGAACGAAAATTTGATTATTTTTGCGCTACGACGGTTTAGGAGATACAGCCCTATAAAGTTTTTTTTGTTTTTTTTTTCATTGTGTTTTTTGTATATTACTTTGGGGTTCCACAAAGGGGAACGAAAATTTTATTATTTTTGCGCTACGACGCACGGTTTAGGAGATACAGCCCTAAAATGATTTTTTTTCCTCTTTTTCTTTTTTGCGTTTTTCAATCTTAATTAGGGGCTTCTTAAAGGGGAGCGAAAATTTGATTATTTTTGCGCTACGATGCACGATATAGGAGATACAGCTAATACAGCCCTAGAAAGATTTTGTTTCTTTTTTTTTCATTGTATTTTTCATGTATTACTTTTGGGTTATATAAAGGGGAACGAAAATTTTATTATTTTTGCGCTACGACGCATGGTTTAGGAGATACAGTCCTATATATTTTTTTACAATGCATGTGCTCGAAAAGTGCGTTTCCTACGGAGCCATATCGTGCGGAAAGTACTGCTTTTCCGCACTAGTGCTTTTTGTTTTTAATTTTTTTTTACAGTACATATGGTGCTACTTTCTCGCACTAGTGCGGAAAAGAGCACTTACCGTGCATATGTCGAAAGTTTAAAGGGCCATATGTACTGTAAAACGTACGATACACGTGCGAATAGGTAATTCGCAACTCGTGTCGATTTAAAACACTCCTTTTAATAATTAAACTTATTTGCCATGACGTTTTTTTATTTACTCGCACAATGCATAGTAAAACATTGTATGATACACGTGCGTAAAGATGATTTCCGCACTTGTTGCATAAATAGCATTTTTTTTTATCAAAGAATGAAAGAAAGTCACGGTATTAATAACCAAATTTTACTTTAGTGGTACCTTTTCCCTATCACTGTCACAAATGTATGTGGCGTTCACGTAAACGCGATATTTTTAAGATTTCCCTGCGCAATGTTGCCAGCTCGCTCGCAAATCAAACATGTACTTACAGTTCTTTTGCATAATGGTGACATTGTACAATATCTATGAGTTTTAAATAGGTAAAAGATAATTGGCCGCATTCTTTGCTTGCTTGTTGCTTGTTGTTGTGTTGTTTGCGTAACTTCTTTGAATAAGTTGCGTTAATTTGGCGCACAGGCGAAGTAAACATGCGTTGCGTACGGCAAGGTCACGCCGCGGCCCCACCCTGCACGGCCTCCGTTGCCCATTCAGACCGCCCGCTAGCTTCGTTTGAACGCAAATAATATTTTTGTAATATTTGTTTATGCAGTGGATGCAAGTGACACAAATTCATACATCTTATTTATCCCGCATTTCAAATTAATAAGATGTAAACTCTAACATCTTTAATATTCTTTTGTAACGGTGACAGCCTGTTACAACGAAATCATCAAATATCTTATGAAGCTATGCCTTAATAAGACACAAAATCATTTAATGGACCTATTTAAACGATTAAATTCGACCTAAGTAATTTTTTTTAACTCTAATTTTTTTTTGTGTCATTTAGAATATTATGACATAGTATCAGATTGCAGTGGACGTAATTGACACAAACTATGTTTTCACACTAAAAACACTATCCTAAATGCAACACAGTTACATGTTTTCTCTCGAATATTTTTTTCTCCAAGATAATTCAAAATAAAAAATAATTACCACAAAATAACAAATTACTAGAAAAGCAAATTATATATATGACACAAAACAAAATGTAAGATTTACATCTTAACAAAGTATTCATAAGCGAAAACAGAATTGACTTTAATATTTTTATAACCTAGGGGTCAAAATATAGCCAGCGGTACAGGTCTATTAACTGAATGCGCGAGATAAGCACAATACCTATTACGAAGTGACGGTACTGATTACACATTACTTTAGTACCTATACTGTGCCCGGGGGTTGAAAACAAAGCGGGCCCATGATTTCAACAATTAGATCAAAAAGTTACGACTGCTTTCGGTACGTTGCGCTTTTCATTGAATGTATTTTGCAAGGAATAGAAAATTCACATTGTATAAAACACTTCGGTAATTCAATAAGTTGCTACGTTAACTGATTTTATTTGGTGGAGTGTTCACTTGACACTCTCTTTTGAATTAAATTACACTTAATTATCTTCCTTTTGATCTGATCGCAGATCGGAAGGAAGACGATGAGGTACATCCTGCTGGACGTTTTATCTTGATTAGGTTTATCATTAAAAAAAGGTTAGAACGCCATTTGCAGACAATTTAAAGCATTTTTAAGTACCCAATTAGACTCAAATATTCGTTTTATATCGTCACATACCTATACAAAAAAGATTTTTCGAAAATCAAAGCGAAAATCGACAACAGTATTTGACATTAAGGAGTTAATTTGGTAGGTATTTCAAATCCAAGAGTCTTTACAGCAGAAATTAGGATCGAGTTCTCGATTCTCCGGACACACATTTCCTTTCTTTTACGACTTGTTTAATTATTAAAGATTATACCTCTCATCATCATCATCATCTCAAATTAATATTCTTTTTTATTTACCAAAATTAACTTTTTGCTTATCGTACCTATATAACATTAACGATGAATACTTGCTGTCGCCATGCCGTTTTGGCAACACCACGACGTCGATCGTGACGTGACGACACTACGTGATGTACAGCGACCCAGTGGACCCGGGTATGTCTTTAAACTACGTCCAAAGGAGAGGTATGGGCACTGTGAATGTCATCTCGCTTTGTGTGGTAGGGCACAGTACAGCGGATGTCATTCCAGATTTAGAGCAGAGCCCGACTGGGGAAGTACTTCCACCTTACAGACAGCCGCAGCCAAATAACACTAGACCCTACTCATAGTGTTGTGTTCCTGCCGGTTAGTAAGGTTGCCAGAGCTCAACGAGGGTGCTGAGTGTTAGGGTCGGCAAAGCGCATGTAACTCCTCTGGAATTGCAGGCATAGGCTACGAAAACTGCTTAACATCAGGCGGGCCGTATGCTTGTTTGCCACCGACGTAGTATAAAAAAAAGCGAGCTGCACGTAATTATTATTATTTTCTAAATAATATATTTATATGTATGCACTGACCTATGCTCTGACTGACCCAGATGCCGAGCATGTCGAGCTGCAGAAGCCGGTGGTAGAGCTGCTCGCCACGCGCGTGGTTCATGAAGAGATGGTAGAGGAAGGAGCCGCACCAGGGCGCCAGCGCGCCCAGCAGATGGCACAGCGACAGGAACCAGGCGCCGCTGCCGCCGCCCCACGGCAGCAGCCCTGGGAGCACCGCCAGGATGTACACCAGGGATACGCCTGTCACAACGGAAAGACAATACGGTTACTTTGTCCCAAAAAAAAAGGCTAACCTTAGTTAAGATAATCTTCAAACTTAGAGATTTTAACTGAGTTTGGCTGATAACGACGATAACATAAACATAATTTATTCAAATCACGTATTATGCAATTTATGTAAACATTCATGTAAAAACAAAGACTATATACCTATAATAGTGACGGTTTACATGGGCCTGAACTAGGATTCCCTGTTTTTCAGGCGATCACTTTAATTAAAATAAAAACTTATTACAAAAAAAAAGAAAACCGACTTCAAAAAAGATAAAACAAAATATTATCCTTTTTAGGGTTCCGTGCCCAAAGGGTAAAAACGGGACCCTATTACTAAGACTCCGCTGTCCGTCTGTCCGTCTGTCCGTCCGTCCGTCCGTCTGTCCGCCTGTCTGTCTGTCACAAGGCTGTATCTCATGAACCGTGATAGCTAGACAGTTGAAATTTTCACAGATGATGTATTTCTGTTGCCGCTATAACAACAAATACTAAAAACAGAATAATATAAATATTTAAATGGGGCTCCCATACAACAAACGTGATTTTTTGCTGTTTTTTTCCGTAATGGTACGGAACCCTTCGTGCGCGAGTCCGACTCGCACTTGGCCGGTTTTTTTAAGTATGCTTATGCGTTACCAACTGATATGTTTGAAAGCGAAGGTACGACTTCAGGATCCTTGGAACGATTTCAAGAATTGGTTATGTTTAAAATGAGCATGAAATGTATTTTGAAAACATAATTTAATTTCATTATAAAAGTGTTTTTATTTATTTTCCAATTCTTACAATGAGGTTTTAATTATTTATATGTATGATATTGAACTTTCGATGAGCAACATCGGACGATTTTCTAAAATATTCTGTACACATTGGTTTTACGAGTAAAGGATGACTCACGATAGACCGGGCCGTGACCGGGCCGGAGCTTCCGGCGCTTCGTTTTCTATGGAAAGCATCACGTGATCACCTGTCATGTCATAGAAAAGTAAGAGCCGGAAGCTCCGGCCCTGTCACGGCCCGGTCTAACGTAAGGTTGACAAGGATGAAATACCAGCGGTTAAAAACCTTACGGGCAGCATGAGAGAATAATACAGTTCCTAAAACAAGGGAAAGCCCTTGTCATTCGAAAAGCCTAAAATATTACTGACCCCTAAACCACAGAACAAACCTAAACCTTTATTTTAACAGTCCTTTGAAATCTCGTGTTAGGATTTAATTTAGCTTGCTAGAGGTAGATGACAAAGTGACATACGAGTTAGATCCCTGTTGCTAAATCAATTCATGTTAAACTAAAAATCATCATCATCATCATCTCAGCCGAAAGACGTCCACTGCTGGACAAAGGCCCCCACCAAGGATCTCCACAGCGAACGGTCATTCGCTGCCCTCAACCAACGGTTTCCCGCGACTTTAACCAGATCGTCGGTCCATTTAGTCTGGGGCCTTCCCACACTGCATCTTCCGGTACGTGGTCGCCACTCGAGAACCTTTCTGCCCCATCGGCCATCGGTTCTGCGAGCAATGTGGCCCACCCACTGCTACTTAAGCTATGTCGACAACTTTAGTTCTCCTGCGGATCTCCTCATTACTAATTCGATCACGCAGGAAAACAGCATTACTCTTTGAGTGGCCTTGAGCCTTCTTATGAGGCCCATTGTGAGCGATCACGTTACTCTGCCGTACGTCATCACTGGCAACATACACTGGTTGAAGACTGTCTTCAGACACTGCGGTATTTTGGACGAGAAGATGTTACGTAGCTTCCCAAACGCTGCCCACCCAAGTTGGGTTCGACGAGCTCTTTCTTAAAGTTGGACTTACCTAACTGGACTGTTTGTCCCAGGTATTCGTAGATTCTCCAACTTTCAAAGGAGTGGGTACAACATGGGACTTCGACATAATTTTCGTCTTCTCCATGTTCATCCTTAGACCCACTTGTTGAGAGACTCTACCTGAGGTCGTTGAGCATTTTGCCGAGGTCTTCCAGAGTCTCAGCCATGACAACGATAACATCGGCAAAGCAGAGGTTGGTGATGTATTCGCCGTTGATATTAATGCCAAGTCCGTTCCAGTCCACGAGCTTGAAAGCATCTTCCAGAGCAGACGTTAACAATTTGGGGGATATTATGATATGCCCTAAACTATAAACTAAAAATATCGTAATCTTATTAATGATCGTAAATGTGCTCGCCTCAAACGCAGTCTATTGACCCCACGAGGGGTGCGATTCCGGTCGGTCACGCAATACGTTCGCGTGCGCCAAAATAAAGCGAAATCCCTCCGACACCCCAACCAAACAAACCAAACCGAAGGTGAAGTATTTATAATTCACTTTTCGCGCTTTTCTGTAATCTATATATGAACAGTTTCTGGCGAGTTTTCCCCGTACCCTTGTCAAGCTCCCACATTGTCGGGGCAACGACGGCGGATAAGTGCCGGTCGCGGATTGAGGTTAAGGGTTCATTCATATGCATCCGGGCAAATTTAAAAAGTTGGGGTCCTTGTATTTCGATTATGTGAGCTCTTTTCTGGTATAACTTGACTTGAGCCGTAAGAACCATACATAATACGAGGTTACAGCGATACTGGATTGCCTGTGGTGAAGTGGTTGGCTAGCATAGCGAGTGCCTTGGGTCTCGAAGCTGGGGTGCATGAGGCTATTACCGAGCGCGCCCTCCGCTGCGAGAGCCCGGCGAGTCCCGCCCTTTTGTAAATAGGGAAATGAATAGGATCGGTAATTTCGTCCTGCTATCATTAATTTAGTTGAACATGAACTTTATCAATAGCCAAAGTCGAACAGTCATTACAGTTGCACCTTATAATTAAATTTAAAACAAGAAATATTCATAAATAAATGACTATTCCTGTATATTCTGTATGTTTTTATCTTGAAGAGGCTACAATACGTAAATAAGTGTTTAGACTAAAGTAAATTATTCTAAAGAAAACCCTTCGGTATTTTCCTACATCAGTAGGTTACAATGAACTTGAAAGGAAAAAATCTAATTTTCCCCAAAATAATTGAAAAAACCTAGAACTTGAAGGTACTTCTGCCGGATATTTACTGGTTATTTAATTAAAACGCTTCGCTTCTTATTTAAGTTCTTGTAGGAATAATTTTTAAGAAAACAAAAACCGACTTCAATGGGATCCCCCATTGGGGGATGCCGGTGCAAGATTATTGTTGATGGTGCACTCTTAGATTCCAGACAATACAATGAAAAAGACAGCATCTTTTGCCTAATTATGTAGAAAAGGAGGTAAAACCACTCACTTTTCTAGTAGCATTTCGTTTCTGTCAGAATCGAAGTTCTAACCTAACCCACTTTTCTAGTAGCATTTGGTTTCTGTAAGGGTCGCTGTTCAACCGAACCCACTTTTCTAGTAGCATTCCCAGGTCCCAGACCCAGATCCGAACCCACACCCGGGTCTGGGTTCGGATCCGGGTCCTGGGCCGGGTCCGGGTCTTAGTCCGGGTCCAGGTTCAAGTTCAGGCCAGGACCACGTCCGACTCCGAGTCCGGGGCTGGTTCCAGGTGCAAGTTTGGATCCGGGTCCGTAACGAAGGAGACAAATCGTCAAACGTGAACTATGTGTCGTTAAAGAGTTCAATTCTGATCATCATCACCATCAGCAGTTCCACTTCATCAAATGTCGCTTTTTTAAATGTAAATGCTGGATTTGTTGATGACAATACAAAAATCACTATATGTATGCCTTTTACATTTGAGGAGTTCCCTCGATTCCTCATGGATCCCATCATCAAACTCGAGCTTGACAAAAATGTGTCTTGAAAACTTAACTTGCTTAACAAACATAACGAAGAGGACAAATCGCCAAACGTGAACTATGCGTCATTAAAGAATTCCATTCTGATCATCATCAGCAGTTACAGTTCATCAAATGTCAATTTTTTAAATGAGAATGCTTGATTTGTTGATGAAAAGGCTAAAACCACTATACATATGTATGCCTTTAATATTTGAAGATTTCCATTTATTTCTCATGGATCCCATAATCAGAACTGCGTTTTGACTGAAACGAGACCAATCTGTATGTATATACTTACAATCAAAAAAAGAATTTTCATAATCGGTCCAGAAATGTCAGAGATATGGAGTAACAAACATTAAAAAAAAACAACCGAATTGATAACCTCATCCTTTTGAGATTTGGAAGTCGATTAAAAAAATGCTTCTAAACCAACAAAAAATAAAAAGGTACCTAAATATTTTGTAGTATTTCGCAGTGATAGTTTTGTTTGTTTTGCAAATTTTACTTATAATGTAACTAACTTGTAATGTAAGACACAAGTCTGCGCGTTTTCCGCCAAAAAAACCCCATTTGTCACGGCGCCAAAGTTTTAGGGCATTCCCCTTACCACCGCTAAAAGTATCGGGATACTTGGTGTCGACATTACGAACGAAGTCCAGTTTCGTAGTCATCTGGAACAAAAAGCCAAATTGGCCTCCAAAAAGCTTGGGGTGGTTAACAGAGCCAGACAGTACTTCACACCGGGTCACCTGCTTTTGTTATATAAAGCGCAGGTTCGACCCCATATGGAGTACTGTTCTCATCTCTGGTCTGGCGCTCCACAATACCAGCTCCTTCCCCTTGACTCCATCCAACGGCGGGCAGTTCGTATTGTCGGCAATCCCGAACTTACTGACGGCTTAGAACCTCTTAGTCTTCGGAGAGACGTTGGCTCTCTTTGCATATTCTACCGTCTGTACAATGGGGAATGTTCCGAGGAACTGTTTGATCTGGTGCCATCGTCTCGTTTCTATCACCGCACCTCCCGCCAAAGGAGCAAAGCTCATCCTCACTTCTTAGACACATGGCATACCAAGAATAAGCAGCATCTCGCTCGTTTCTTCCCAGAACGTGCAGAATGTGGAATGGGTTGCCTCCTGAGGTATTTCCTTTGTGCTACGACATGGGATTCTTCAAGAAGCGGGTATTTAGGGTTCTCAAGGGTCGGCAATGCTTAAGTGGCTCCTGTGATGTTGCTTATGTCCATGGGCGACGATGACTGCTTCCCATCAGGCGGCTCGTCTGCTCGTTTGCTATCACATAAAAATAAAAATAAACTTGCGCATTATGTTCCTACATACATAGCAAAAACTTTTACGGAATTATACTGCTTATTGCAAAACGTTTAAATGCTAAAATTGTATAAACGTTGACGTCATTTATGTCACTAGCTTTCAGATAACCTACTAAGTTTTAATAGCGAATGTTCGCCTTCCTTGGTAATGACTGCACTCGAAAACACCTGCGTAAAACCCTGGCCAATGCAAATGCGACTGTGACTACGAAAACACAAAACACAAAATTAATATAACCTGCGTCCTGCCAATATTATTGAGGGGAAGAGTTGACACGGAGCAGGGAAACTTTATTTACGTGAATCGTTATTTGAAGTTGACTCACAGGAAGCGATTAAGTGCTTGGCGACACGAGCGAAGTAAGGGGTAGGGAATTTGAAATTCCAATTAATAAGATAAAACTAACAGTAACAGAAATACTAAATATTTTTGTTAAAACATTTGTCACATGTTGCTCTTGTTTTTTCCTCACTTTTGCGTCAAAATTTGGTGTAGACTACGACAGTTATTTTTTTATGTACATTAAGCAAACACAACTTGTCACCTGCGGGACTCGTTCTTCTATTTATAAAATCTAGGTCTGGCGGATCGCATGGTAGGGAAACACAGTTTAGGGAGCAGACAAATATCACATTCAAAGCCAGCGACCCGCTAGGCGGGTTCTCAATTCGACTAGGCGCCTTTCGCTATAAATTGGAAAACACGTGTAACGCTCGTAGTACGTAGATCGCGCAACGTGAAATTTGACTCTCATCGATAACATTAAAATATTTTTACGGTTTAGACTCACGTATTTTTATTCACTTGCGCGACATGTTTTGAAGAGCCGCGTTGCACGCTGCTCGCGCGCCGCGCCGAGAAAAGCGGTTGGGGGAGGTCTTGCGCTTTTGTTGTAGGCGGGTATGGTGTGTTTGCGTTTGGGTCACCTAACACTTGTAGCGACAAACAGCACGAACTCACTATGTCCACTACACTGTCACAACCCTCACTGGCATTCTGCTGAAGAACCAAAGGCTTAATGCTGGCGGCACAGCCCAGCCGCTATTCCGATTGAAATTAGGGCGCTGCCAAATCTCGATCTCTTCACGTTTTTTACGTAGTAACAACAAACTAAATTATAGTATGTTCTACTAATGTGCTTGAAATAGGACGACCAAATACCGGGTATCAAATACAAGTGTGGATTCTGCCCGGGAATAATCCCGACATAAGTGTATAGGTATATTAGGAAGATTCAATTATCCTAAGGTTTTCCTAACAAACCAAATAAAACTGAGTTACTATTTAATGTTTAATGTACGCCATCTCCAATTCATTATGAAATACTTCTTGAAAATCTCAAGAATCTTCATCAAATCAAAATTAATTTAGCATTCAAAAAAATCCAGGAACAAGGTTCAGCTCCCACGGCATGTTCACGACACGAAATGTTGTACCTCTAACTGTTGTACGATGCTAGCGTCAAACACGACACGAAGTTTAGTGTCGTACCTGTAGTTCGACGTAGGTAATGATGCGAGATATTTCACCCGCGAGACTGCAATAATAATAATTCAATTACGGTTGACGCGAAGTCACCGCAAAAACTGGGTTAATCTGCTTCATACGTAGGTTAACGTAGGTAAACACTGAAGTCTTGTGTGAAAAATAGATATCATGGTTAGGTTGGTTCTATCAAAAAAATCAAAAAAAAAATCAAAATATTTTTATTCGGTAGCTTAAAAAACACAAATTACAATATCTGCGCTGGTGCCTCTTTTTAAGTGAGAAAACACTTGTGCTAAGAGAGCACCGCTCTTCCACGCGGTTAGTTAACAGTTATCTTAGAAGTATATAAAGTATATTTAACTACATTTTTTTTTTAACATTAACAAAACAACTAAACATGATTTCAATGTAATTATACTACTATAGGGTACTTAATATAGAAAAGATGTGTGTGTGTGTGTGTGTGTGTGTGTGTGTGTGTGTGTGTGTGTGTGTGTGTGTTTGTGTGTTTGTGTGTTTGTTTGTTTGGGTCTGTACTAATGTTCGCTATACTTATTTTGAATTAAGTTTTCTATGTCGTTGTAGCTTTTAGTTTGTAACCATTTAGTTAACCTACTTTTACACTCGTATGTAGTGCAGGAATAAATGTCAATGTGTTTGTTCTATAAATCCATTGTTTGCATTTTAAGTATAATTTCGTATGTGCTGTTGCAGTTAGATAAAAAAATACCCGTTTGAACGCTGTCAACGCCAAACGTCATGAACTACCGTACATTCAACGCCATGATGAATTAACTGCAGCATAATACAAAACTTGGAATAACAAAGTTTATTTCCATTATATAAAATTAGAATATATTAACAAAGATTTTGAAGTTTTAACTATGTGTGACGACAGGCCATTGGGCGGGTCGATTGAACCACGTCCGTGTGCGGATTTATTTAATTCCGGGGACGTTCGTGCGCGTGGTAATTAGCCACAGATATATTTTTCATGGCAGAGGCTTTCAATTATTCAGCCAACGAGCTGTGCTCGCATTTAGCCGCGGACGGGGACATACCGACCGAGCATGTCGTGTGAAAGGGTTAGTTTTAATGCTATTTCGACCGATACTTGGAGGCTAATATATTTTTCGTTTTATTGAACCTATCCACACCCATTGAACAGCATTGAACTATCGTGGCCACTATATTCGAAATCCTCTGGTGAGAGAGGGCATGTGCCCCATAGAAGGACGTAAAGGTTGAAGATGAATACATCATACCTATAATTTTTGTCGGCAGATAAACATATTAAATAGATTAAAATCGGTCACTATCGTTTTAATATATCTATTTGTAAATAATATGTCTGTCTGGCGAAAGTTTTGTTATTACAATCGTCAGATATGCATCTCACTGCTGTGCACAAGCTTTCAAACACAGCCATGAAAGAACGGCCGAGAAAGCTCAAACTATATTTTCAATGGTGATCTATTATAGCGAATTGGGAATTCATATAGACCTTTGAGTATCCCACAGATGTTGGTTCCTTGTGATGTTTCATGTTAATAATATATAAATTATTTTGTAGTAATTGCACTATATAATTAAGTTACGTACATATGTAACTAGAGACTGATGACCCCGCAGTTAAACTCTCTATTGAGTTTTGCGGAGCTATGATTATAGTAATTAAGAATACTCTGTATTTTTGTTAAATAAAATAAATAATAATAATAATATATTATTACGTTATAACGCAAAAAAGGTCAGGCTCAGCAAATAATGCTTAAAATAATAGACTTTTCTTAGCGTTATTCGTGGTTACATTGTTCATTCATAGAATTAGTAGAAACCTATTAAATGAACAAGCCAAATTTTGTACTGTTTATATATACGTAGGCATGTAAATCTAGTAAATGGACTATAGAAATTTGGTTTGTTCCAATTCAATACTGGCTAAATGAATCAGAATAGTTTTCTATGCAGAATCACAAAACCAGTTCAATACGATTTCGTTTAGATATAAATTTAGAAAAAAAATGAAATCTAGATGACACCAGTGAATGAGCACGCCGTTCATTTATTGGTTTCAGAACATTTGATAAGCCAGTAATGGAACTATAAAAAATAAAGACTTAATCGAAGAATACGCCGGCAAAGTGCATTTATAGAAGGTTTAACTCTTAATCTATCCAAATAACTTAATCTTATTCTTAATCTATCTAAATAAGGAACAGTCGTAGAATAACTAAACTGTACAGTTAACATTAAATAAGCACGTCATATGTTGCTCCAAACGTACACTGTTCTTATCTGGGATCTAATTTTTCCATACACAACTTCAAAACCAGAAACACGTAAACTTCAAACGCCAGTCACATTCAAACTGGTCAAAATCCCCGGTTCGATCCGATTGTCTCCGGAACACCACGCTGCGCGCAAAAACCCGCATTGCTGACGTCGGCAAGAAGACTGCTAGGCTCAAATGGGACTGGGCCGGTCACGTCTGCCGCATGCATTCAGACAGATGGGCTAGCGTAGCTACCAAGTGGATGCCAGAAGAGGGGCGCGGACCCGGCAGGCCCAGACGGAGATGGCGGGATGACCTAGACACCTTTCTCAATAACTGGCCGGAGGAGGCACTATATCGGGAGTCGTGGAAGACAAGGGGAGAGGCCTTTGCCCAGCAGTGAGACACCATAAAAGGCTAGTAAAAATATAGTACAATATAGTAGAAAATATAGTACAATATAGTAAAAATATAGTACAAATAACAGTACAAGTGGTATAAATTGCTATATTTCTTATTTTAGACAAAAAACGTGAATTTGTTCATTTACTGGGGGGTGTTCATTCACTGGAGGATTTACCCTACCTGAGGTTACGCGCTCCGACCGTAGCTGAGAGCCTCTCTTTCACCTTGAGTTCTTCATGTATGGAGTCGTTTGTACGGTGTTGTGTCCAAGATACTCGCACTCGCAGTGTTCGTCTCTAACACCACATTAATACTTTTTTATCCTTTTTAGGGTTCCGTACCCAAAGGGTTAAAACGGAACCCTATTACTAAGACTCCGCTGTCCGTCTGTCCGTCTGTCTGTCTGTCACCAGGCTGTATCTCATGGACCGTGATGTATTTCTGTTGCCGCTATAACAACAAATACTAAAAAGTACGGAACCCTCGGTGCGCGAGTCCGACTCGCACTTGGCCGTTTTTTTTATAACACGAATTGAAATTGAAAAATCCTGAACGATTCATTTAATCTATTTTCAAACAACTTTAGAGGGGTGGAGTTCTTACCGAAATTTAAAACACGCACATAAAGGTAGGTGTGTGCTACTAAAACCGAATCAAAGCGAAATTTCAAAGACAACGATTCAAAAAGCTTTTCTACCCATTACCTAAATGCGTGCCTGGGTAGGTATATTGTTCTTTATCTACAGGAGTAATCAGGGCAAGGGTGGTCGGTATAAACTCTGCTATTAGGGGCTGAAAAAATATCATTTGTACAGTACTTACACCGTCACTGCGATGTTATCTATGCCTACGAATGTTACAATGGGTCATAAATATTAAACGCGGTTTCAAAGTGAATTTACATTCCTACTCGTACACAATCTCTGCTTCGCTGTTTGGGCATGTTTTGACAGCACTAGAATGAATAAGTACCTACAAACTACAATGCGTACCTTGAAATACGTGTTTGATATGTGAAAATATGTTTCAGGGCGAAAGTATAATATTTACGCATAACTTCCTTCATTAACATCCCACATTTCCAAGGATCTATTTTCTTTATTTGATCTTAGCTAAAGTATTTAAATTAGCGTAGTGGCACCAATGATTGACACTTTTTAGAGATAGTGGGGTTTTCTAATTTAAAAATTTAGTCATCATTAAGCCAAAAGTAACAACTGTTGTATGGTAAGGTATATTCTTGAGACCTATCTAAGGTGTATGGTTTATTAACTATACACAGGCTTGAATAGAATCCAAAAATAATAATGAAAAAGGGTATAAATCTCCAATCATCGACACTTAATATCCAGTAACCAACACCCAGTTATCGACTATTAATTACCCGTAATGTGCACCTGCCAGATCGCCACAATGATACCATGATACCTTAGTCGGTAATTAAATAAAATTAACTATTCAATAAATATTTATTTATAGTCTACAGTACCCATTACGTTTGAAACATTTGTGCTAAAGTGTATTCATTATATTACAAATATACACATAATAAGTATAATAGGGTCTGTGCGTAAAAGGGAACAGTAGTAGATTAAGAGGGAACGAAAACATTTTCTGACTCTTCTCTTTCCGCACAGATTTGCGAACTTCGGTGTTCAGTAGGCCCTCTGGTAGCTTTACTTTGATTAATCTGTTTCAAATATCTACCAATCAGGCAAAGCAAAAGGAATCATATATATTAGATTGTCAAATGAAAAATGTTTAATAAAATATATCGACACGTGTCGATTATTGGAACAGCCACGTTTGTGAAAACCAGTAATCGACACCAACAATTTCTGTCAATAGTTATTTGTTATACAAGGGTGCAAAGTTGTATTTTACCCGCGAGTGTTTCAACACACGAGAAGTAAAATACATTTGCACCCGTGTGTAACACAAAACTTTTCCCCTCACTATAGCGAGGAAAGTGCAACATCCACAGGCGTTAGATCATCTTCATCACTGGATCACTAATTTTTTTTACGATAATACGATATTATAACAGAAAACTCTGGAAGTTGTGTATTTTTACGTGTCGGAGTCGGTGAGAATTTTTTTTTGACAATGTTGATATTTCTGACGATGCGTTTGGAAATTGCATCGACTCAACTTGTGCGTTCAGAATTATATTCAACATAATTTAAAAAAAAACAAATGTTTCTCATGGAATTTAAGGTTTATGACTTAAAATCATTAAATAAAGCTAAATTTGGTATTTTTAGGGTTCCGTAACCAAATGGCAAAAAACGGAACCCTTATAGATTCGTCATGTCTGTCTGTCTGTCCGTCCGTCCGTATGTCATAGCCACTTTTTTCCGAAACTATAAGAACTATTCTGTTGAAACCTGGTAAGTAGATGCATTCTGTGAACCGCATTAAGATTTTCACACAAAAAAAAAAAAAAAAAACAATAAATTTTGGGGTTCATACATAGAACTGAAACTCAAAAAACATTTTTTCATCAAACCCATACGTGTGCGGTTTCTATGGATAGGTCTTCAAAAATGATATTGAGGTTTCTAATATCATTTTTTTCTAAACTGAATAGTTTGCGCGAGAGACACTTCCAAAGTAAAAAATGTGTGTGTCTGTGTCCCCCCCCCGCCCTAACTTCTAAAATAAGATAATGATAAAACTAAAAAAATATACGATGTACATTACTATGCAAACTTCCACCGAAAATTGGTTTGAACGAGATCTAGTAAGTAGATTTTTTTTTGATACATCATAAATCGTAAACCGCGATTTACCTTTCACTCACGTTTCACATAAAAAAAATACATTGTTTAAATTGTGTAATGTACGGAACCCTCGGTGCGCGAGTCTGACTCGCACTTGGCCGGTTTTTTATTAAATTCTCAAACCATTTATTTAATGATAATTAACACGGAGTAGGATGGAGATGGCAAGTGGGCGTTCCCGCCTATCCGACAGTTAGTAGCGACCGACTCACTTTATGCACAGACTATGCTCAGTTGTTGTGTAAACTTCATGCTCGAATGACATTCACGTAGTACGTACGCTCGTCTAACAAAAATTGATAATTAAATTTAAAATGCCGTATTGTACAGTATTAAGCTGCAGAAATCACAGCGGTTTAAAAAATCTTTCACGTGAAGGTATTTCCTATCACCGGTGGTTATTTATTTAAATATAATCCAATAAATACGAAAAATCTGTTTATTTTGCATTATTTAGGAATGTTCGTTAAGTAAATCTATATTTTATCAGTTAGAACTTAGAGTTCACAATCCTTTGTCACTATTCTTTACGTTTATCTGGAATATTCGCTATCCTAAATGTCAAATAACTTCGCTACTCAGATGCTGCGCAATGTCGATATTTATATCGATAAAGTTAAAGTTACGATATTTCAAGTTTGATGTTTGGTTCTGTAATAAATTATTATTTTAGACACGTTTCTAATTATTATTTGGGATAATCAATGTCTTAGTTAATATGGCAGCTCTGGTCATCAAGCACTAAGTTAAGTCGGGGTCATTTCATGGCAACCTTTCAAACTTTCGTATTCCTTTACATACGTTTTTGATTTTTACACCCATCATATTTTCATCGTTAATAAAATTAGACTAGGTACTTAATGCACTTATGCGTACAATGCATGCAATGTGCCATGAATAAACGTTTTATATTTTCTATTTCTTTATTATTAATTATTGTAGGTTACCACAAGTTGCCGATATTAAAAATAAATGGATCAATGCTACTGGGCAAGAAAATTAGTTTTCGCAAAAATATAGCACCATTTGCTAGGAGCATTTCTTAGAGAAAGATTTCTGGGGATAAAATTGCCATACATCTCATCTAGCGTCCACACGCAACTTAGTTACTAATTTAGTAATTATTAGTGACATTCGGGCTCACTAAATTAATAAAAAGTGTTCCGTACCACGCAAACTAGCGTCAAATATTGGAATTTTGCCGCCCCCCTTCCTGATTTGATAGGTCACAATCTTACAATCAAATCAAGTGGGATCGATGAGCCAGTTTCATGTATGCTTTCACACCATACAATTAATTTGACAATTTAATCATGTTGTCCCGTCTAGATTGGCCTTAAGTGCTGCTACAAGTAAATATATTGTTAAAGACGAATACTTACCTATGTAAGTAATTGCAGATTTGTGATTACAAAATAACAGCAATACCGAGTTAATAGACCTTTAAAGAACTATGATTTTATCTGTTTGACTTTAAGATATATTTAATGTTCACATTAACAACCTAGTTGGTCAATTAATAAGAAACAAATTTCTAGTTAGATATTTGTTGTACTGTACTACATATTATTTTTCATACAATCACGATTATCACTACCTATATTATAATCATAAATAAAGTATCATCTAAATGTGTTAAAACATACGGTAATGAAATATCAATACCTAACTGAACACACAAATATCGATAAAACACTCCGATTACACTGTCCCCTCCCTATATCGTCGAATGGAAAGAAGTTCCAACGGTTAGCTACTCGCAGGCGTGTAGAGATCTCGAAAGCACCAGTGTAACGTGACCGTGAGATCCGTAACAAACCATGCGTAATTAGACCTTACTTATACTGGTTTTTTAGCCCTTTTCTCGCCTGTAATAAGTAAGTGATTTTAAAATTATATAAAATAACGCCATCTGGTGTTGAGTAGTTGTATTAGGTGAACGTTGAGCGAGCTTTTGTGAGATGAATGAGATAATGAAAGAGTCGTATGTCATATAGCTTTGACATTATATTTTAAACCGTCACTCATGTAGCCTACAGTTGATATTCGTTCGAGAAATGTCCACCGGTAATAACCTTTTGGTATGGATAGTTGCTACGAATCAGAGCAATTTTGTAAGTGTGTGACATATTTTAACGTGGCTATGAATGTGTGTTTAGCGACACTGGTTTTCATACTAAATAGGAGTCATTTCACATCCACTAGTTTATTAATTCGTGATAATTAATATGGAACGAACCATTATTATAAGAGTTTTACGTTTTGTTATCTTTCAAAAGCTACTTAAACACGCTCCATCCAAGGTCAAATTACTTTCCCCACTAGTGGATAAAATGCGTTTTTCCCCGCTTGTTTTAAAGGATAAAAGACGGCTTTCCAAGCTAGTAAGGGGAAAAATAGTTAACCTTATCGTTGTAACAAACATAATTTCCATAGTTCTTAAATAACCCGTGAAAAACATCGAATTCGAGTGAATCACATTACATTAGGATTATTAACAAAAAAATGTACTTACTCACTTCCTTAAGAATTTCTATAAGAAATTCTGTTATTTTGATCAGCTCTAGCCGCACTAGATTTTCATGGTGCCATTTTCAAACAAAAAGACGGATTTTGCTAAAATTTCAATGGGTGCCACTCAACATGCTGTCTAGTGCATAGCTACTCGTATTATCTTGGGTCAAAATCAGGTCAAAAAACAGGCCAAGAGCGAGTCGGACTCGCGTTCCAAGGGTTCCGTACATTACACAATTTAAACAAAGTATTTAAAAACCCGTATAGGGGTCGGATCAAAAACTAAGTAATTAAGTCCGACTCACGCTTGACTGCACATTTCTAATAGGTTTTCCTGTGATCTATAGGTAAAGATCTATTTTGTGTATTTTTTTCAAAATTTTAGACCCAGTAGTTTCGGAGATAAAGGGGGGGCGGGGAATGGTAATTTTTTTGCCTATTTTCTTGAATAACTTCTAGACTGTTTATCGTATCTTTCATTTGATATGTCGTAATACGATATAGTTTGAAAAACTTTATTTTTTAATTTTCTCATTACCCCCCCATTACCAAAAGTGGCCCCATGTTTAAAATTAATTTATTTACGTTACATGTCCGTTTTTGGGTCACAAACTTACATATGTGTACCAAATTTCAACTTAATTGGTCCAGTAGTTTCGAAGAAAATAGGCTGTGACAGACGGACAGACAGACAGACGCACGAGTGATCCTATAAGGGTTCTGTTTTTTCCTTTTGAGGTACGGAACCCTAAAAAGTGTCGGTTATTGAGTCTTGTCGATCATTAATGCCTCTAAATTACTTCAATACAGTTTTGGAATCATAACAAAACTAAGTAAGGCCTGATTCGTAACGAATTTGCCAAATTTAGAGTGCTTTTTCTTGAATATTTTCTAGCCTACTGTTACACACTCCACTGAAACTCCACCATTGAAATTGCCAGAATCATGACAATATTATACTAAAAATATTTTTTACAATGCATGTGCTTGAAAAGTGCGTTTCCTACGGAGCCATGTTTTCAAGTTTTTTTTACAGTACATATGGTGCTACTTTCTCGCACTAGTGCGGAAAAGAGCACTTTTCGTGCATATGTCGAAAGTTTAAAGGGCCATATGTACTGTAAAACGTTGTACGATACACGTGCGAATAGGTAATTCGCAACTCGTGTAGATTTCAAACACTCCTTTTAATAATTAACCTTATTTGCCATGATATGTTTTTTTATTTACTTGCACAATGCATAGTAAAACATTGTATGATACACGTGCGTAAAGATGATTTCCGCACTTGTTGCATAAATAGCTATTTTAAACTAATTCACAGATAATCAAAAAAAAATTGCTGCCCAAAACTTGATACTTGTACGTGTTGACGAAAGATGCACATAACTAATTTCCAACACAACCATTATTGAAAGGCAATCTTTGCGATTTCCATGGAACAATGAGAATGTAGACGTGTCTCCAAATATCTGGTGTACCAGGAATTTAGTCGACCTGGCATTGGTTATTTTTTGACCTATTGAACGGTATAGGGTTGAGTGTCCAAGGAATTCTTTGGTAAAACGACAAGAACGATATGCATTGTTGCATATGTCTTTTAAAAAAAAATTGTCAACTCAAACCAAGAATGTATCAAAATACACTGTGAAACGTATGATGGAGGGCATACTCGTACAACAAAACTTACGACAGGAGCGGGGAGAAATGAAGACTGATGAATTTACTAATAAATAATAATTTTTAAACAAATTTTCAATAAATTATAGAAAAACAAATCTTGATTCAGCCGGCTTCGGTACCATTAATAGGGTTTTAAATTTGGCAAATTCGTTACGAATCAGACCTTAATTTTTAAATCTTCATTTAAGCATTGGACAATTTTATGGTTTAATACTTTTATTACCTACTTATTTTGTATTCTTGTTTTAAAATTGCAACAATCGTATATTATATTGATTAATGATGGTAACGTTTAATGTCCTTCTCCTTGTTTGTCCGTTGACCCCAAATCGCTACATCCGGTAACTAGTAGAGCTGGCTCGTGATAAATTATATGTATTTCCACAAGGCCTCTGTTACGACAACGCTATAAACGAATAGGGATTGGATTGATTAAGTTAACGATAAACAATTTGCACCTACAAGTTCTTTAATAGTATATTTCATCAATAGGGTATTCCACAAATTTTTATTAATGGCATCAGTCGATAAGGTTTGTTTTGAGGATCATGTCTGTATGTTTTTATAAAATGTAAGGAATCGAATGGTACCATTTTTTTTCCTATTTAGAAGTTTTTTTTAAAACTAAAATTCAACAACCACCCAATTTAAACTTACGCATGTTTTTAGGGTTCCGCACCCAAAGGGTAAATGAATGAATGAATGAAATTATTTAATCCAGAAAATATTTCCATATAAGGTTAAAACATTTAAAACGAATTTAACGCAAAAACGGGACCCTATTACTAAGACTCCGCTGTCCGTCTGTCTGTCTGTCACCAGCCTGTATCTCATGAACCGTGATAGCTAGACAGTTGAAATTTTCACAGATGATGTATTTCTGTTGCCGCTATAACAACAAATACTAAAAACAGAATAATATAAATATTTAAATGGGGCTCCCATAAAACAAACGTGATTTTTTTGCTGTTTTTTTTTTTCGTAATGGTACGGAACCCTTCGTGCGCGAGTCCGACTCGCACTTGGCCGGTTTTTCTTATATATTGAGATTTATAGGAAGTAGTCAGCCAACAGAAGCCGATTGTTGAACATAAGACCTCCCAATGACTGACTATATGTAGAAACTAATAGCTCTACAATTTAAATTTAAGTTATATGTATAAGTTAAATTTATAACACCTAAGTACCACCAAACATCTAAGATAAAATGTATACAAAGTTTACAGACGTCCGCAACCAAATCGGACAATTCGTTTCGGAGAGAGGAGAGAAATGGCAACAGTCTTTTATCGACAAACACGTTAACAATCAACCTCTCACATAACACATAAATGCAATTCTTAGGGCCTCTGCTCCGTTGCAATATTGCATTATTTTGTTCGTTAACGCTTTCTTCTGAATAATGGTACAAATAACCAAATTGTTGATTTATACTAAGTAAGATCTCCTAATGGGTCCTTTGCGTAGCAGTGTCGCTACTAATCTAATTTACATTCCATTTGATCGTTCCACGAATGGAGGCGGAGGTTCGTCAACGTCTACCAATTTCCGGCGGCAGAAGCAGAACATACAGCGCCGATCTGTTGACTTCCGGCCCGGCTCCGGCCTGCTTTCCCAGCTTTTCCTGGCAAGTTTGTGCATGTGTTTCAGCACCGAAGGACAGCGACAACTATTATATTCATACTAAACAATCCTGAAGCAGGGAATATGGAAATATCATAAATGAAATGATGATGATGGTAGGAGTACCTATAACATACTATGTAGAAGCAGTTACATTACATAGTTATATGCTGAACAAAATAACACCCTGCCTCAAACTTGACTACCTGATAAGTTTACAAAATTAGGTATTATTAAGTAGTAGTATCGATTACAATATGACACTATTTTAACTTTTTTAACTTTAATGGAGTCTTGCTTACGCTACGAAACCTAATATTTGTTTCGGTTCAATCAAAATTAAAGCGAAGGAATAAAAGAAGTACATTTAATAAACGTACAAGAAAATGAAGATTTCCTTACCGAAATTGTGAAAAAATTGCACAATTTCGGATATCTTTTGATTTTTATTTAGCCTATTGAATTTTGATGCCTCATGAATCAACGTCTTTACAATTAAATAGATATGGCGGTATAAACTATCGATTGGATAACTTATTAAGCGACATGCAATTTGCAATGGTTCTATGCCACCCGAATAAATAAATAAATCAGAACAAAAGCACTAAGTAAAAACACCTTGGAAAAAGTAAATATATTTCAAACAATGCATCAGTTGTCATCGATCGTTGACAGCTATCGATCGGGCTCATTAAGCGACACGCTGCATGTGACGGGGCCTATTAGCCACTTGAGCACAATAAACTATTAAATAAAAAGAGGTGCAGTTGCTTCTAATCTCTGATGGTGATGAAGAATCATCAGATGATGATATTATCATTAAGTGAACGGTACACTCACGAGGCGACTTTCAGTTCTACTCGCGATGTATTTTTTTCACAGTGCCAGAGTGTCACGCTTTTCCCGATTTCAAGCCGAAGTCCGCCATTATATTAATTATATTGATTTTTTTGGCGGAGCCATTGAACGTCAGCGAGGTCTACATGTCATATAGCCACTTGTACTTATTCATAATAATAGTATTTACATGTAGTATAAGTGAATTAAAATGCAGTTACAAAATTAATATTATGACTTTGTTATTAAAATAACTTCACTCCACCACACTCCACTCGATGCGGCGGGGCCGGCCGGGGACGGAAGTCGTCTGCGAAATAAATAGCAGCGCAGCCCTCCACAGTGTAATGTAGCGGAAAAGCGCATTATCACCGACCAAATTTCCTATGAAAACAATCTTTCCTGTTAATTAAGGGTTCATACTTCATTTTTAATCTCGATATAAATATTTCTTTGACGCCACGCCACTGCACCTTATATGTTGTGAGGAATGTGAGGTACTAACGACATTAATAGAAGGAAGCCATGCAAAACCCGTGTAGGTATTAAAGATATCGATTTGTGGCATACATTCTATTATCTACATCTACATGCTTAATTCTGCAAGAACTAATCATTCATACGATTAACAGCTTAAAACGTGAGAGACTGAACGTTCCAATCGCGACAGCAGTGCGGCAACGAAAACTAAATAGTTGTCGAATGAACCCCTTGGCCCTTTTGAATCATTCTACCATTTCTACCAGTATATTTTTCCGATCGCTGCTCTAATATTTTTCTGGGAATGCTAAGATGTTATGTTATGGACTTACTACTGAAATGTTCGAAAGCTGATCTTTGTTCTGATGACATACTTAAGAAAATTAAAAACTACAATGTCAAACCAAAACAGTTTTGGTTTGAAATGCTACTGTTTTTAATTTTCTTAAGAATGTCATCAGAACAAAGATCAGCTTTCGAACATTTTAGTAGTAAGTACCTATTAAATCCAGCGCTCGTAAGCGACGAAGATCTGGTCTGGTGCACTCTGTAGGTCATTTTAGGATACAATCTTAAAAGCTGTAAAAATAGTAGCCAGGTTTTCATGCAAAGTTAAATAAAATCAAGTCAAGTAGGAGTGTTGGGGTCGGCAACGCGCATGTAACTCCTCTGGAGTTGCAGGCGTACATAGGCTACGGAGACTGCTTAACATCAGGCGGGCCGTATGATTGCTTGCCACCGACGTAGTATAAAAAAAAAAGTAGTATTTGTGTACATTTCAGTAAGTATATGTATTTTGACCTGTGATATTTGATCCAATACAAATTGCATGTCTGACCCGTATATGCTACAAAAGTGAATAAACCACTAGGCCAAGAATAAAGCCAGTTGCATGTCCGTCAGTCTGCATATTGCATGCGCTACGCTTTGGGAAGCCGTCAAACCTAAACTCAACCCGTTAAGAGCTGTATTCGAATGTCTGAAACACATTTAAAATTTAAAGAGTAGGGCGGCTCGTCGCCTTGTTGACCATAGATGTAGGTAAAAAGGGGTAGATATGTGACGTTAATAGTTGACAAAACTAAAATCTGGTCCAGCACCCACACATTTGCAAATACTACACACCGTTATAATGTATATGTGCACAACGAGCAACAGGGATAACCGAATACAGTTAACACAACTGTGCAAGCGAGACCCCTATATTTTACGTATTGCTCGAGGTGCAATAGAGATAAACTTATAACACATACAGATGTGTAGGCGAGACTTACATACTTCTTACATTGTCGTCTTAAGGTGACATTAAGTTATTAAGATTTTTAAAAAATATCTCGATTTGATATTATCTAATCTTAGTCCGTCTCTCTCACGCAAATATATGAGCGAGCGAGTTGCACTGAGATTAATATCGAATCATTGAGTATCATATTTTAAAGCATGAAATTGACCCTCGTTTTATACTTCTGAAACCCTGGTCAAGTATTCGCCATGTTAAACTAACGTATCGCCGCAAAAAAACCAGTATAAAGATATGATCTCTAGTTACGCATAGGCAGTAGGGATCTCGAGGTTTCACTTGAAATGGTTCGACCGAAAAGACACGCTTGGGAAGAGATTATACAATTGCAGCTTATTCCTGAAGCGGGCATGCCTAGTTGACAGTTTTGACACTCGGATAAACGTGTTTCTCACATGGGTAATGCATTATTTAGCTATCTCTCTCACTCAATAACAAAGATAATATTAAAATTATTTACAAATAATAATGTTTTTAAATGTTATAACAGTACTTACGAATGAAAAGTGATTCCGTGAGATTTGTTTTTATGTTTCGAGCTGTTAAAACAGTCGAAAAAGGCGCAACACGACATTTTTCGCATAATTTTCTAGATGGTTGTGACAATGTTGACACATTGGCGTCACCTGTACGACTAACTCAATATAGGTTCCGGAACCTATATTTGATGGCTCACGATCGTGCGCCTGGTACCATATCTACCTCCCTTTACTTACATCCATGTTGTTGACCGCCTTATTTATTCAAAATACTTTTTCGTTTGTACTAGCGCTAGACAATTAAAGTGGTGGTGATAATGTAGATAGTAAAGACATTTAATCAATCACGTACTTATTTAGTTACCTACACATGGATTTGAATTATGTCAGAGTGACCTATATTAGGGTTCCGTCAAAATTTGTATGAGATTTTGTCGCAAAATCATCGGCAGCGTCAGTAATCCTACACCCACTTAAGTGATGCATAGTGAGTGCTCCTAGCCTAGTCGGTAGTGACCCTGCTGTGGTGTCACCTCTATACATATCTAATCTATGATGTAACCATCGTATATTTATCCTCCACGAAGCCTAGCAAAGTCTTCAGGTTGCTAGTTGCCTCTTTTAGTGTGCATGGATTACCTAGGTATTTGCTCCTATACACTTCTACCTGTTTACAGTCTAGGAGAATATGTTTTGTTGTTTCTTCTTCTTCCATGCACGCTCTGCACATGGGGCTATCAGTTTTACCCATATTATGTAGGTGTTTGTTTAGTGTGTTATGTCCTGTTATTAATCCTACTATTTTACGTAGTTGGCTTCTTGGTGTTTTCAGTAATATTTTGGTAAGCTTGTGGTTCAGTTCCGGTAGAATTTCTTTGGTTTGCCTGCATGTCTTCAATTCACTCCAGTACTTGTTGTGCAGTTGTCTGTGATGTTGTTCTAGCTGGTTGTGTATGTAGGATATTGGTAGAGGCATAATTGGCTCGGGTCCATATGCCGGTGTTTCTGAACCTTTCCTGGCCAGTTCATCCGCTGCATCGTTTCCTCTTGATCCACTATGCCCCTTTATCCATTGTCCTTTCTAATATATGGCACTATCCCTTTCGGCTATTAAGGGTTGTCATAATTCAAGTCATTATCTTATCTGTGGTCGTGCACGCAAAGGGACGTCAAGTTGTGTCAACCCTAATAATTGCTCGGAGCAATGCTGAGCCGAACGGAGTCGAGAACACACGAAACCCTGAAGTAGCAAGATGAAAATCATTGATAGACGTCACGTGACTTTTCGTAGCATCTGTAAAAAAAATTTCGTTTGGCGTTTGTCGATATACGATTGTCATCTTAGCTAGGCGCTCTTATCTTAATTACGTTAAGTCTTAGTCAACGTGACCTTCCTGTCAAACACCGGTTTTGTTAGACAGTGAGAACTCTGTATAAATGTAGAAAAAATCCAACATCATCTCAACCCACCTAAAAACGATGTTGGATTTTTTTTCTCAGCTTGTGGATAGGGTACGGATATGATTCAAGTACAGAATTGATAATAATGTAATGTAATGAGTGTTTAAGTATTAATAGGAAACAAAATAAATAGATAGCATAATTTTTTTACCTGGCGGTATAAGAACGGATGGGCCTATAAGTTCGGCCCTATTGCCTGTACCATAGAGCTTACTATTGCAAAATAACCGGTTTTACCCACCGATTAATATATAGAAGAATTCGTAATTCGGGCTATCATATCCGACCCGATTTTTATTTTTTTGCATTTTTTTCTGTCCGATCTTACACTATGTGGTCAATATTGAAGAAATTATGGTTGTCAAAGTTTTAGGGGTGGGGTCAATGAACCCATGTGGGGTCAACCACATAAGTTTGAGCACCCCTGAGAATTTAAGATCGGATGATTAGCATCCGATCTTTTACCACGTTGGATAAGACCGGATCTTGGCCTACAGGCATCTTATCAAAATTCCAAATATACAGATTTATCACAAATTTAATAAAAATAAAAAGAAACAAATAAGGCTTAAATTTACCACTTATTCAAGAAAAAACTGGGGAAGGATATTTCCGGACAAGAAATAAAATATTTTTTTTTGGACGTTTGCACTTAACCGCATATATTACGCGACTGTTAGTCGGAGCGATAAGTGCAGAGTGAAGGGGGGTGCGGGCCAAAATAGCGCATAGCATAACCTTGCCAGCATTAAAAAAACCCGCAACAGGCGGAAATTTGAATCATACGATCTTACCCAGTGTCCGATAGTATCGTGCAGATATTTTGTGTTTATTATGCAAGCAAAAGCTAGGGATTGAATAAAATTATGAATTCCGTGCTTCATTATTAACAGCGAGTAGAAAACTGACGGTTCAGAAAAATTGTTCCAACAAGAATACCAATAGAAAAGTTGCTTAGCTTATTTACATTTTTACGGACCGATAGTCGACTTCTTTTACCACATTTATTTTTAATGCAATACTTAGTTCGAATACGCTAAAACTTTTTTTTATTGCTATTAGCAATTTACGTAGACTTTAGAGCAATGAGAACCGGTTACTCAGGGTATTTGCATAATAAGTATCATATTTTAATTTTTCTTATTGTATTTTAGCGAAAACTTGGAATTATGATCGGGTAAGGAAATCCTTGTTTTGTATTCAGAGGCTGCATGGATTGTATTGATTGCGGTTTGGTTCCGGATAGCCAAAGGTAAGCACAAACCCTTAACTTCCCAATATAATCTAATTATAGTAATTATTGATAACAACATAAATAACGTTTTTTTTTATTATGTGAATATCCTTCAAAGTGCTAACTTAAGACTTAGGATAGCCCACTTTTTCCTTTTTTTACCATGTTGACATCAATTTTAAAAGTTTTTATTTCTAGTATTTTATTGTAGATCTACATATATACATTTTAAAATTAAACTTATAGTTTTCTACGTTCTAGTCAGCCTTGCCGAGATATCACTGTAAGCCTAGTACTAGTAGGTATGATTTAAGTCCCAGCTCAGGCCGCGCTTAATTAATTGTCAGATGAAGAGAACCGTCCTTTGATCCACGGCACGACGGCTTCATAACCGGTGCCACTGCATGGATTCACTGTGCAGTAAATAAAATCCCGTTAGTAATTGAATCTAAACAGAAAGCTTAACGTGGATGGCGCATCAGTGAAACGGTCCCAAGTGCTAAATCAGATTGCGTGAGTTGGAATTATAGGTTTTGACAAATAATTGAGCTTGTTAATGGACTACAAACTCAAACTATATACATGTAAAAAAAATCCATCACTCAGGAACCCTTTCCCTTGCCGGGATTCGAGCCCAGGACGGCCAGTACCTCCAGTTTCGTAGGTAGGGTCTACGGACGTCGTTATCTAAGTTATCTTATGAAGAACTTTCCTATTGATAATTTACTATAAAATGCGATCAAATGTTTGAGGAAATATATTATTAATGTCAAATGGTATTTATTGATGTTTCTTCGGTCTGATTCGGAGCCACAAAGTCTACATTGTAAATAGGTTCCGTTCCGTCGATCAATCAAGAATATTGACAGGGGAAATTTGTATTTGGATAATGAATGAATGTTCCATTGTGTTACTATGGTGCAAAATATTAACCGCTTAAGGACTTGCTGACTAAACACACTACCTACTAAACAAGACCTTGGACCGCTTTCACATTGTTCGATCCGATATCAGATGTCGGATGACCTTTGAAGAAAAACAGCTGCTAGAAAATACCCTATGGCTGATGCCTTTCATTTTTACAACGCTTTCTTTTGAACAACAAACAATAATTAAATGTATAAAAAAATATGAAATAGGCACATTTACTTTTTGCTTCTCTTGACATACGATATCGGATCGGTCGGACAATATGAAGTGTAACTTTTTCCATTTTTTCCTTTAATATAAAATTTGGAATATCGCTCGCAGACGTATCTGCATGTTAAAAAAAATATATATGAAAACGCTCTTAAAATACTACCCTTTTGTGATTTATGATTACTTAAACATGAAAACATGATCATAGAGTACCAGTCTGTGGCATTATGTCAACCGAGTGTATGCTCACCAAACGAAGACCAAAAATTGCCAATCAGGGGAAATAATTCGTGTATGAACGTGAATTTGTGAAACAACATACTAAAAGTACCGATGGGTGGGGATGAAGCTAACGGGTAGGGTGGGGTTTAAATGTCCCGTTTTATAGTTCTTCGTAAATAACTCGTAAACGGTAGCCCGTAGCAAAAAAAAATTCTTTTACATACATAATCTACATAAAATTGTCTACAAAAAAGATTATGTAAACTTTCTGCTAGGACCATATTTAATAGTATATTATACAATCGTGATATAATAGAGAGCTTGATTATATCACTATTGTATAGGTATACAATACTTTTTCTACGAGACAAAAAAATAATACTTTCAACTAGTAGAATCATACCACCAAACCAAACCAAAACCAGTACCTCTATACAGCTAAGATACGCGAGCTGCCGCAGCCTGCGATACCTTCATACTCGTGCGCGCCCCGGCGGGTTGGTCAACGACACTTCCTCGTAACTCATGAGGCCCTGGTACCTGCTCCGCGCTAAATTCAATTTTAAGACAGTTTTTTCTCGATTTTGGCCACCGTAGCCTATGGAGACTAACAAGCAACGCTAAGCGGTTTTCGTAGGGTATGAATGTTGCTATATAAAGGGTGTCACATGCACGTTTCTGACTTATGAAGCAATTGTTTCTACTACAACATAAAATAAAATGTTTTTGTTGGCCAATCAATCACAAAGCAGATGCGACGCATTTGCATTGAATCGAGTCTCCTTAAACAAGAAATATTTTATCTAAATGTATGAAGTTCTATTTTCAAAATTTTTATATTTGACTATACCGTATCGATAAAATTCTTATGCTTGAGTCGGAAGTGCCATAGACTATACAACGTTGAAAAGAGTAAGGTTGTAGTGTTGCGTGTGAAGTTGTAATACACAGATTATACTCGACGAGTAGAAAAAAAGATTTTAAAGCGGGAAAGTTACTTATAATCAATCCTAAGGTCGTTCTTTTTAGTATAGCAAAAAATAGTATAATACGTAAATAATCTATATAAAATTTCCTACAAAATAGATATACAGGAAGTCCCAAAACTACCACGTAAAACTGACACTGGGCCGTCGTGCGAATCAGACGCAGCGGGCCATGCCCTTTAGACGGTGCGAGAACTCGCATGCGAGTTTCATTATATTGCGTCATTTGAACGGTTGACTGACGGCATAAGGTACCTTTACCCGTGGGACGTCACATATCTTTACTATTTCATATCTAATGAATCTCTAATTCATTTCCCGAATCGCGCCGTTAATTGGATGTATAGCGTTACTAGTAGCGTTAAAAGGGGTCGACAGGCGTAGCGCGTAGCCCGTAGTAGCCTACGTAGCGTAGAGCTATGATAATCTGTACTTCTGGGATGACATGTTAGCAAATAAGTTTTCATCACACTTCCTCCTATAGGATGTTGTTCTACGCAGGCGTGAAGGGCAGGCCTATTGCTCAGAGAATAATTTTTGCATGAAAAAAGAGGAGTTACGTACAACACAGGCGATATTAAAATTTCAAATTTGAGTACTTCTAAAACGTATGTGCTAAATTTTTTACTATTTATCTGTGTGATTGAGTGCTTCATCGTTTTCCTCTTATCAGATAATTAAAAACGTATTTTAAATAGGTTGCAAACATACCAGAGGTACCACATTAACCACCACCACCACGGTACCACGTTGTAGTTTCTCGTATTTAATTATAATATAATAACTATCGAGTTGTCTTATCGTTATGAATTTATTAAATGCCTCTTTTACATTGAAATTCGGCAATGAGAATGAAAATTTCAATAGGTAAGAACCAACCAACAATAAACGCCAACACCAACCACCATAAATCACAAGACCCCTTTAAGTTTAGCTCTTTTTACAACAAACACAATTCTCACTATTTATTAGGCTCATGTAGAAAGGGTGTGAAATGTGAAATATGCACAAGATTTTATCAACTAATCCGAAAGGAACAATTTGTGAAAAAGAAGATGAAATAACGGCCCGAAAGGTCGAAGGCATCTTCTAACACCCAATAATCAAGAGATATAGGTATTAGATAAAAGGCCAGGGTGCGTAGCCAACATGCAATCGTTAACGCTCTGTAGCGAACGAAACGCAACTGTCACTGTCGCACTAGTGGGGAAGAGTAATAGAGAGAGATGACTACGATACGCTACGGAGCGTTAACGATTGGCGCGTTAGCTACGCGCCCAGGTTGATAAAATCGCGCTATATTGTGTAAATAATAATAGATCACGTCACAATAATACTTAGGTACACCGTAATCCACTGAAAACTGAGACCTATATAGGTACCCTGCGGCCCGAAGTTGGTCATTAATCTTTCTTTTCGTAATGTCCCTAAATAAATATCGGCCAGTCATTCCCACGATGGAATTAGACCACCCCAAATCGCGTTATTGCTTGAAACTTTTCAGCAAGCTTGGAGTTCCGATATTTTATGGCCACTTTATTTCTATTCGAGAGTAAGTAGGTTAAATATACAAACAATTTATATTTTTGTGCCTAACAAATATTCCATTGACAAATCTCACTACTTGATGTCTTAAGGGGCCCACGGACTATTAGTGTTGGTAGGAACTCAAGTCCTTTGAGTCTGAATTTGAAGAACTCAGCTCCTTTTTACGAGGCTCGGCGCTTAAAACACTCCTGAGTCTTTTAAGTCCCGAGTCGAGTCTATTTTAAGAGCAACTCAAAAGGACTCGAGCCTCCGAATAAAGACTCCGTCAACAATTTTATAGGTTTATCCTAAATAACAGTAAAGAAATTAGGCGTTATTGTATGATTTGTATACATAATCAACAAATTTTACATAAAGATAATGCATTTCGAAATTGTTTGTAAAAAAAAACAAGAGTTCTCTGAAAAGGACTAAAAGTCTCTACAAAAGACTCGGGTCACTAACAAGTTGAAATGAACTCGAGTTTAGATTTAATTATAAGAGTCTGAAAAACTGAGTCGAGTCTTGAATCAGAGGACTCAAAGGACTCGAGTCCTAACCAACACTACGGACTATCAGTCCGCCGGACGATATCGGCCTGTCAGTTGTTCGGAACTGTCAAATTTTTGTTCTAACTGACAGGCCGATATCGTCCTGAGGACTGATAGAATTTCTGTTTGTTTTCACGGCTAAAAGTTTTCCACGTTCAATTGATTATATTTCCCAACAAATTATTATTTATGAATCCCCAGATGTGCTCAAATTGAATTTAAATTATTTTCGGGCACGGATAAGCCGCGCGAAACTAATTAATTGCTTGAGACACTCGTTTTAACGATGTTAAATCTATGCGACGCGACGCTGAAACGCTCGACTTGTGACACAACTCACAGGACCTACCTACTCGTACAACCTACATGCTCGTTCATACATAATAAATCTCTTTTTTAGAAGAGATCTAGGAACAGTTAACATTCACGTAACAATGATTTTCGAGGTTTTAATTTGAATTGTACTTAAGTACTTAGTACTTTACAGCTGAGTGAATCGCCTCGTCTCCTTTGTCGGACTCAGTTTCGCATCGTCCAACAAAATCAAATCTCATCCACAAAATGACAATTCCCCTCTGCAATTTTTGTGTAATATTTTAGCCGTAGGCAAATAATATTCTCAGTGCATTTCGCTCATACTAATATAAAATTGCGGTATACACGAATATCAAATCAATATCAAGCCAGGATAACATTTCAAAACAGGATTGTGCCTCCTGGTCACCGTCGGATACTCGGGCACATATTTGCCGGAGATAACGGAAATTGTTTACCAAGCTTTCCCTCTTATTGCATTCTGTTGTTATTGAAAATACCCGAAGGATCTTTTTACGTTTGACAGCCTTTCACTGTCTTGGTTTGCGAAATGTTTTCGGAAATAATATGAATAGAATAGAATACAAATCATTTATTCAGACAACACATCAATACAACACATATATAGCAAATACAAGACAAAGAAAAATAAAACAGTAGAAATAGAGATGTGAAGCCGAAATGGTATCCACTCAGCAATGCAGCTGGCACGACTAGCGTGGTCAACGGCGCTGGTTTTCTATGGAGCCGGCGGAGTGTGCGGGACAGCATACTCGTAGTGCTTTCATTGGGGCATTTTTACGCGAAACACAATAGTAGGGTTAATAGTAAGCGCATTGAGTATGCACTTTAGTCGCATGCGATGCCGCTTGGCACGATTGTCCCTTAGGTCAAACAAAGCTGATTTGGCCCGGTAGCCACGAGATCGTACCGTGCATACCCCCCAAAAAGGGGGGGTGAAAGAGTCGGCTCCTCAGGTCCAATCTATGTTATATTTCTTACTGTTCTTAGCAACGAGGGCAAGTTATATATCATTTTCGTATAATTTAGGAACGAGGAATTACCAGTAACTGTAGAGTTTTTTTAGGTTTAAATAGTGATACACTACTGTGAGGGTTACTACTGTTACTAGCAATATTTTAGCTTTTAAAAGTCATTTGATATTAAACATAATGGCGTAGTTGTAAACATGCCGGGTTATATAAACATCATAATGAAAATTACTTTAAAATAAAAGTTTAACAATAACAACGTGCGTCTATAAAACACATATACTTAGTGAGAATTAATGCAAACCCCAAATATTACTCGCCACCACCCCATTATTACGCCCACTAAACTACTCTCACTAACCGACGATATATCAACAGGTAAACTGAAACAAAACAACATAATTGCTACAAGAACTACTCGGACGCGTGAGAAACATTCATAAATGACGAATGTGAAAAATGTGGGTCTGGACAGTTGGCCAAGCAATAAAATCACATGTTTATGTTTATAGCCATCAGGGAATACACCTATTCCCTCTATCTCAATTTAAATACAGCTTTCTCTTTCAGATACTTTACTAATGAAAATGAGCGAAGATATTAGTGAAGCCCTGTTCTGAAAAGTAAAGCCTTAAGTAGTACGTAGACGTGTCGTCGTGATACGAGTAATCGCGGCGACCGCAATTTCGACCGATTACCGCTCGTTACTCGCCAATCATCGAATAATGTGTGTAATCGAGACTGATCGGAGCGTGTTGGATAAAGCCTGTAAAGCAGTGATTTGCTGCAATTTTATTGTTATAAGAATCGTTTTACGTTAACTAGAAAAATTACTGTTGCGTCTGGTGTATTTGCTATGCAAGAAGGCTCGTCGATATACTAATAAATATATGGTAAGTATCGATATGGAGTTTAACAAGAGCACAAAATAAAATCGTCATTTTATTTAATTCCGTACTTACGAACATTTTTTCCCAGTGAATAAAGTTGTGCCTATTGTAAAGCATATAACGTAAGAAGTAGGTAAGTATAAATGTTTCACAAAAAAACTACACTTAGTGTTATTTTTGGCTATGCTTTGAGGTAAGAATATAATATTATCGTAACAGAATTCGACGATCTATTAGACGGGTTCGCCTGTCGCACCCTTTTAACTTCTGCGCCGTTTGACCTGCTGAGTTATAAAAGTGGAATGAAATGACCAGATGGATAAAACAGCCATTCTCTTGACTATTTATTAGATAGTATTAAAAGTGCATGCATGTGTGGTATCGGTTTATAATAAGTATAATTAAACAGTATAATTCTATATATAGCCTCCTAAGACCCTGCGTACATATTCCACAATTTATTTTGGACTTTTATTGAGTAACTGAGGATTCCAAATTCAAAACAAATTCTGTGTCTTAGGAAGTTAATTGTAATTAATCTGCAAACTGAATCTAGTTGAAATTTATTTATTTGTGAATTACAACGGCCTCTCTTTTCTCGGCTTCGGCTTTTCTTATCCTGTGGTTTGCTTGTGAAAAACCAGTGATATCGGGAGCTCGAAAACAATACAATCACGGTCCATATCCCGGTCAATATAAGTCTAGTAAAACTAACCGTGAATCATTCAAAACAAATATTCAGATCTTTTTAAACACGTCGCTGGCGTAGCTTTTGATTAGGTACTTCTGCTGTTACTGAGACTACGCATTTTTTACGAAACACAATATCTATGTGGAAAGCGTCTCTTCTATAGTGTTATAGCTTAAAATTAAAACCGAAATGCATAAAGGGCCGAGTTGCAATGTTTAAAAAGTCGTAGGAAAGATAATGCCCACGGACATTAAGACGACTGACGACCGCGAATGTGTATTTATGTCACAGGAATTAGATCATAAATCATAGGGCGAAGCCACATTTGACCTATTTTCTGAAACCCTTGAAATGGCTTCTGTATTAAGTAGTTTTAACAGTACCTACTCTCGATCTCTGAAAATAATAGCGCTTTTTAGTTTAATGGCGACGCTATATAGTAGTAACGTTATAACTTTTCTTTACAGAGAAAATGCATTAAACAATAGTTATATTTTGACCACTCCTTTTATATTCTTTGGAATCAGTTTCTAGTATTGTTATTTAAGAGCCATGTAGGTATATTTAGCAGATTTAAGATTCAGTAATTACCACTTTAAGCATGCCATTACTTAAGTAACCATTTTTTGTAATATGTGTATACCTTAAGTCAATACCAAAATGGGCCGATAAGTAGGTACCTACTGCACAAATGTTATATAATGTGCAATAGTTGTATTGTTATACTTATGCATGGTTACGACATACATTGCATCTCGCTTGACCCGTTTACGAAATCGACTGAATGCTTTTATTGTTTCTTTATTTATATAAGTCTTTTATATGAATCCGTAACCTGTTCGTGATAAACACACTAATAAATGCTCTTACCGGGATCCGAACTGGACCTGCTTCGTAGTAAGGGTAACTACTCACTACCGATAAGGCTAGGAGGCCGTTCATACCGATGCACAGTAAATAAGTAGCTTCATAGGCAGATTCACTACTAACTAGGTCAGGCATTCGAAAATGAATCAATCGTTGCAAGCGTCGTATTTATACTACCTATTGATTGTTTATTGTCCCACGCCCGCTGTGATTATTTCCAGTGCACGCTATCTTATACACTATAGTGGTGATCGATCAAGCATGTTTGTTGTCCATGTCAGAGCTTGTTTCACTTCGATTTATTCGTTTGTGTTCAATCAGTAGAACGTGTTACCACAGGGGATAATATACATATGAGAATATTTTGTAGGTACAGCAATGTTGTCGAAAAATCTTTATATTTAGATATGTCAAGCCATATACGACCTATGCTAAAAGGAAGTTTATAGGTTTGTAGATACATCTCAGATATTTTATTTTTATACCACGTATATATACATACAACCAACTGCTATCAGCATATTGTACTCATAGTGTGAATAACTTTATATGGCTCAATGGCTCACTATAATCCTCAATGTGAATACAAAGTCCTTGCTGCAAACTGAAAGCATGTCCAAAAATACTTTCTTATATAACTCTATAAAGTCTTGCCGACTTTCGTTTAGCATAATTTTATGTATGTATCTTCCTGAAGCATACTCTTATTGTGGCATAATGATTTTTTCTGCAAGCAGAAAAGTGGGTTAAATTAAGTAAGAACTGCGACCCCAACAAAGTTGAACCAGTGCCAGAAGAGAAGGTAAGGTTAGGTTGTAACTGCGCGGTCCTATAAAAAAAAACCGGCCAAGTGCAAGTCGGACGCGCGCACCGAGGGTTCCGTACTTTTTAGTATTTGTTGTTATAGCGGCAACAGAAATACATCATCTATGAAAATTTCAACTTTCTAGCTATCACGGTTCATGAGATACAGCCTGGTGACAGACAGACGGACAGACGGACAGCGGAGTTTTAGTAAAGGGTCCCGTTTTTAAATACCCTTTGGGTACGGAACCCTAAAAAACGAATGGCTACCAGAAAAGTAGGTTAGGTTAAAACTGCGACCCCTTCAAAAATCAACAGCTGCCAGAGAAGTAGGTTAGGTTAGAACTGCGACCTCATACAAAAACGAACGGCTGCCAGAAAAGTAGGTTAGGTTAAGCTAGGTTAAAACTGCGACCTCATGCAAAAACGAATGGCTACCGGAAAAGTAGATTAGGTTAGAACTGCGACCTACTACAAAAACGAACAACTGACAGAAAAACAGATTAGGTTAGAGCATAACATTAAGATACCTACTAAATGACTGAAAGTCGATCATTCATCTGATCAACTTGATAATATTATGCCATCTAAATATTATGCAATACATTTATCTGCGAAATCAATATTGGTTTAAAAAACAAAACACACTATGTATATTGCAATGTTTGGGGAAAATTCTGTACAATAAAGTTTTTAATGTTTAAAAAACTATTATAAACTTCAACAGTATGCCAAAATGTGGTTCTGGTTTATAAAACTATGCGAAGTGATTGTATGCTAAATGATACTTATGCGAAAGGTAATTCTGCCAAACGACATTTCTGCCAAGTAACATTATGCAATACAAAAATATGTCAAAAAACTTTCTGCGACACATTAGTGAACCCTGGTTTCTACCCTCTTTAAAATTCATCTTCATTCATCCCCTTGTCCCCATTTTAACATAATGTGTGTTAGGTATAGTTTCGGAAAGTTTCGACATAAATCTCACGTAGAATACCGGCTACGAAGTTCGTAGCCGCTACACGGCGTAGCCGCCGGGAGAATCCACAGCTCACCTATTTCCATTATTTATCTCTCGCGCATGCAGCCCGCTGCTCCACTGCCTTTCTTTTAGTACACAGTCATGTAATGTACTCTGGCAATTTCATAGGTAGGTTTTTGTGAAATACTGGTTTGAGTATAATAACTGGCTTGCGGCAAGCTTTCCATAATTAAGTAAATGAATTGTAAAATCATTTACATTCATTTCTCATATCTAAGTTTTCCCTAAGGGATATAGTTTTGTTGCCACCAATCAAACATCAATCAAAAGCAAGATGATACTGTGCAAATACTAAATAACTAGTTGGTACATAGAGCACATAAAAAAAAAACAAGAATGGTAGGTAATTGGCAAATTTACTCTCCAGGGAAAATATGATCGGTTCTTACAATATTTTTCTATACCTACTTACAAATACCAGTCTTAAAAGTTAGCTATCTAATTGTTTACTTTGATGGATGATCTTGTCATCTGTGCACAGTTAGGCGTCTAATATTCAAGACAGAAATAAATAATGGTATTCCCGTCACGATTTTTCACAACTGTCGGTTGAGGCGCGAAGATCAACAACTTAGTTTTGCCGAGGGTAGCATGGCTTGATCTACCTATTGGCCGAGATTATGGTTTAACGGCAGTGTAAGGGCAGGTTTGGCAGGCACCGTTATATAACTTTAGAGACAAATAACATAATTCATCCGTAAAATATTTCAGGTAACGGAATGCGAGCATTCCGAATGATGTATTTTACTTGTTTCCATTTCAAGTTTTAGTCATAATTTGCTAATAAGAGACCCCGAATGAAGAGGTTAGGTTAAGTTTAAAACTGTCTACAGATTCAGCGACAAATATCATAAATTATAGTACGTACCGTGGGTGAGTATATTAATGGTTTCATTGTGAAAGTAGAAGAGGCTGCCAACGCAGCCGGCCCAGCTCTGCAGCGGGCGGTAGCCGGTCAGCACGTACGGGTTGAACTGCAGGTGCTGCGGCATGTCCCGCCAGTGCAGCAGCTCCACGCCGCCGGGCCCCGGGGCGACCTTGGCGCTCTGGGCCCCCGGCTTGGCGTCCACGGACCCATTCTTCCCGCTATCCGCTGGACCGTCCCCCGCGTTTAGCTCCGAACGCTCCCGCCGCTCCTCATTATCACAGATACGCTCCAACGACTTTTTCCTCTTCTTAGGACCCTTCCCGTTCACTTCTTGAATTGACATATCGAACATTTTTGTACATGTATCAGGACCAACGTTTCTCATAAACTAGCGCGTGGAGCGGTGCGACGCGCGTAGGGAGAGAATATCGCAATCAGTTTCCTCATGGCCGTTCGCCGGTTTGTACAAATAGGTATCACAGCAGCGCTTGGTGCGGGTCGGGGCGCTCGGCCTCGGCGCGGCGCTCGCGCGGACCCCGCGCCCTCGACGCCGGCTCCGCGGAGGCTGGTGCAGCAGACCGCGGGAGCGCGACTGGCCGGGCGCCGCCGCACACCCTCTCCTTGCGCGCTGCCGCCTCCCCCGCCCCGTATTCCCCCTTAACTCACCCGCGCCCCCTAGATTTGCGCATTGCGCAAACCCGATCAGCTGATTCCCGCCAGAAGGTCGGCCTGCTCCCTTTCTGGCCATAGTCGCACTTTCACTCATTGTTAACCCGAGGTTCACATTCTGAAAGACTAATAATATAATTCCTAACTTATGCTCACACAACCTCGTCCGTCCAGTACGTACAGGTCAGTGTATAGGTACTTACAAAGGTAACTTTCATAGGTAAATTAAGAAGTTTTACCTGCACGAAATACAAAAACTCTCGTAAAATACCATTTTAGGAAACAGAAGCGGCCTCCTAGCCTAGTCGGTAGTGACCCTGCCTACGACGCAGGATGGAGGTCCCAGGTTTGAATCCTGGTAAGGGCATTTGTTTGTATTTGTTCCTGAGTTATGGATATTATCTATGTATTTATCTATATATGTATATAAAGTAAGTATATAGGTATATCGTCGCCTAGTACCCATGTTAACTAACCAATATTTATTAAATATTTATTTTAATTTTGAATAGGTACAATGTACATAATTTTAATTATTAAGCAACTAATTATTAAGCGACGTAATAATTATTGTTAAGAATAAATAAAGAAATAATAAATGGTTTGCGTTAATTGATGGAATTGAAAGTATATATGTAGTAGTTTTTAAGTTATTTAATTATTTTTGGATCTGTATAAGAAATATGAATTTATGAATAAACTTGTGATATTATTTATTCCTTTAAAAACATGATATTTCATTAAAACATGGGAAATGTTATTCCCGAAAATCCCGAAAGAACCGGGATTTTAATTTTGAAATCCCGGTTCTTTGCTTGGCTCTAAATCCCGGGAATTCCCGGTACTTTCGGTTTCGATATTTCCCGGGAGCAAACTAGTAAGTATACAGGCTGGGTAGAATACGCTGGACGCTGGACTATATGGGGCATTTTCTATGAAAAGGGACCTTATTGTCGATGGCGCTTACGCCGCACAGCGTCGCGCGTCATTGTATTTTATATCGGTGCATCGTTTATAATGGCGTAAGCGTCATCGACAATAAGGTCCCTTTTTATAGGAAATACCACATATAATCTAATCAAAATCAATCGACAGGCGGCTGGCATCGACTTGTCATTTGTCAGAAATGTCAGAATCGTCAGTCCCAAGCTCCATTATGCCATTAGGGTTGGCCGCACATTCCCATCGGCTGCATGAGCGAGCTGAGCCCCGACTAGGTGACAATCACAATCTATTGGAGCGCCACAAGACGTGAAATTCGTGAAAGCTTAGCATATTAGCCGGTATCTAATGCTAATAAATACAATTTACTAGAGTTAGACCAAGAAAAGTCTGCAACGATATTGATAGCACACGCAGTGCAAGTGTTATTTTAAACGTCAAACTTCTATGAAATTGAAATTATGATGTACAAATAACACTTGCACTGTGTATGCTATCAAAATCGTTGCAGTCTTTGCTTGGTCTAACTCTATTATCCTTTCGTACCAATACGTAGGTAGGTACAACTCATTCACAGTGACAATATGATTATTATGATTGCTGATTGGTTATCAGTCCGACGAGGTACGAAATGGTACATAAATTAAACTCCATGACTGCGTGCGTATTAAGGTACACATACATATTATATCCCACTTACCGCAGCGGCATGCGGATCCGCATCCAATGTGAAGACTGCCTTAACACCCAATCCGCTAGGCGGGTTCTTTTAACTTTTCGCTACTAATCTGAAGAAAAAAACGCGTTTGTCGGCTACAAGAGTAGCGCGTAGCTCACGCTCGCGCTGGCATTCAGGCGTATTCTGATTATAATAACAGGTTATGAATAAGATCTGGAATCTGGATTAACTATGCAGCTGATCTGCGTCAAAAGTGACGTTTTTGGCTGAAGAAATGTCACTTTTGACACTGACAGATCAGATTAATATCTAATCTAGATCTTATTCACAATAACCTGTTATTAAAATCAGAATACGCCTGAATGCCTGAGGCTTATTATTACATTTATTACTGAAATAATATTTATTCGCCATGCCGATGCGCCAGTACTCGGGATGCAACGCGAATGACACCGCTGTGGCACAAAAAACCGCCAATTAGACACGGCGACCTTGACCCTTAGGATTTTAGACACAAGGCATAAACCCCTCTATAAATAAGCTGGGTAAACAGGCTCACAACAGCTTCTGTTGTCTGCGTTGTGGTAAAATTTGAAAGGAGTTGCACGTTCAAAAAGTTGTTAGTATTTGTACTAGGTCGGTTTTACTCAGCAAATCCTAATGAGACTATTTTTACCAACTACTTACATAATAGTTTACTTTCGTAAATGTTAAAAAAACTGCAATATCGCCTGCAACTGCAAAATATGTCCTAAATAAGGTATTATATAATTTAATTTTTTTCAAAATGGTACCTACATACCAAATGGTTACAAAAGTTCTAAAATACCTACTCGTAAAGAGCTAATTCGGTTAATACTTATGCACCTATATAACAATTGGGTAGGTAAAGTTTTTTGAAGATAGGCAAATTATATTTTTATCCGATAGTATTCGTCATAACGATCACGGAAATGCAGCTCTTTTATTTTTATTTCGTATTATTTATTAAATATTTATTTTTAAGTGACCGAGATGACGTTTGTGAAATTTAACAGCAGATCGCACTAATGCCTGTGCACGTGATTTAATTGATGAGATAGAAAAAAAAACGATGACAACTGTCAGTGTCACTTAGCCTTAGCTGTCATTGCCGAAAAAATAAAAATAACGGCCCAACCTTTCTGTTACCTTGCGTTTTGCGATTTAGTGTTATCATTGAGATTTTTGACGACCTCAGCACGACCCAAGGACTTCTGATTCACCACGACATCTGACAAAGATTGAATCTACTTTCGACAACTTGGCACTGCTTATTGGACAACGTTTTCTTCCCTTACGACGACTCGACCCCTGCGCTGACCCTTGGACTGATAAATTAGTAAATTAAGATCACAGACACCATGGAACCAGAATCTGAAAACGCACGAATGGATCTACAATATTACAGGGATGAACTTCAGTGTTTTGTGCCGTCGTGTAAGAAGCGCAGACGAGACTTTACCACGTCGGCTTATTTAAGCATACCAAAGTCTTTACAAGCGATTTGGTGCCAAGCATTGGAGATATATTGCCCAAAACGCAACTTATATGTATGTGAGGACCATATCAATGTAAGTATTGTTTATAATAATCTACATATGTGGTATTTTCTATAAAAAGGGACCTTATTGTCGATGGCGCTTACGCCATTATAAACGATGCTCCGATATAAATACAATGCCGCGCGACGCTGTGCGGCGTAAGCGCTATCGACAATAAAGTCCCTTTTCATAGAAAATGTCCCATATTAAGATTGTAGTCTTTAATGTGGGTCCTTTTTGGCTACAAAGTTGCCGTGTTCTTTCGTTAACATCATTATTCTTCATTTGTCAAATATTACATATTTTTTACACATTGCTACTGTAGGTATTACTGTCTAAAATCATAACCCTCTAGCTGCAGTTTAAGGAATGCTGTTTAAAAACTTAAAATCATTTTAAACAAGTTCTTTAAGGCTTGTGTAATTAATTTACTCACAACCACCTTGGATCATTTTGTGTTAGTGACAGTATTGATCTTAAGGCTAATAAGTAAACATTTTTAAATGTTATTGAACAAAAGTTTTATCATTTCAGGAAACTGCTTGCAACTGTTTCTTCGAAAGAGACACCTTCCAGAGCCGAGGTAATACAAACCAAAGTGATCGCCAGCTTGCGGGTACACATGGAACATGTCATACGGCGGTTGAGGGAATCCGCATTCTTGGAACCTCACTCGACTGTAAACCATAATCATGTCAAGTATGTAGATGAAGCCGTTTTGATAGCATGTACTCTAGTAAACTTGCAAAGCAGTATAATAAAAATCTAATAATTTTTGTCTCGTTTTATTATATAAATCCACAAATGAATATCCTTTTATCATAAACAAACACTTATCAAATAAATTATATAATAAGTATTAGGGGGACATCCTACACGAAGATCGACCTAGCCCCAAACTAAGAAAAGTTTGTAAGTACAGTTGCCATCAGATATATCAGACCGGCTAAAGTTCTCACAAATATCTGAGCACATCTTTATTGTCAAGGCGTGAGGGTATGTATTCAGATATTTTTGAGCACATCGGCCGCTCCGATATATCTGATGGCGACTGTACTAAGGGTACTAGGAGACGATATACAACATACCAATATAGATAAATACATACTCATATACATAGAAAACACCCATGAGTCAGGAACAATATCTCTCTTGATTATTCAAAAACTGATGAGAAAGTTGTATTTTATCCACATGTGGGGCAAAGTAATCAGATGCAAATTTTGAGTTGTTTCCTTAGGTTAGCTGGTGGAATTGACTTTTAAATGATGATTTTGAATGATCATTTGGATTTGGTCTTGTTTGATAGTTAATATTTTCTTCAGGTTGGTGTGGTGAAAATGTTTGTGTTTCACTCGGGGGCAAAATTTGTTTAATCCTCGTGCTTTGAAACCCTTGCAACGCTCAAAATTCCACTTTAAACAACAACTTTGCCCCCTTGTAAAACAAATAACGATTGCTCAACACACAAATACCAGGGGCCCATTTCTCGAACGGTAAGGTACATACCTGCGTCAAACAAGGGCCATTTTAATACAAATCTAAATATTTTGTAGAAATGAAGAACAAGAATAAAACGTAGGTTATTATAGTACTTAATATTCACTTTATTGACCGTCTGAAAAAGTAATTCACTGTGACCCACTCTCCCCTAATTTGAGATTTAGGTATCACTACACTACAATGATTTGAAGTTTGAAAAAAAAAATACATTCTGAGATTCAGGCATTTAGGCACTAGTTATTCCGTTATAAGATCTAGGAATTTTGGTAAATGGGTAAAATTAAATAAACATTTATAGCGCCCCGGCTTCGCACAGGTTACACAAAACCTTAATGTGGGCTGTACACACTCATTCTCGGCCTGTCTCGGGGTGTCTCGATAACCGATTCTGTGTGCCTTTGGGCACTTATTATAAGACTTTATTTACCAGCTGATGCAGGGCAATCCTCACTATCACATGATGCATCATTGACATTTTTTTTTTTTCGTCTAAGTGAACGGTCTTTATTTGCATATCCATATTAAGAGGGGGGGGTACCCTTGCATCCGGAACACCACGCTGCGCTCTAAAACCCAAATAATAGATGTAGCTCGGAAAGCAGACAAGTTAAAGTGGGACTGGGCTGGTCATGTCTGCCGCATGCCGAATGACTTGTGGCCAAAATAACCACAGAGTGGGTGCCCCATGAGTCAAACCGGGGATCCGGCAGACCTCGTCGGCGATGGCGGGATAACTTGGACTCCTTTTTGAGCGACTGGCCAGATGTAGCTCAAAACCGGGAGGAGTGGAAGAAAAGGGGGGAGGCCTTTGCCCGGCAGTGGGACACAATAGGCTCGTAATAAAATAATAAAGTGAACGGTCACAATATAATTTTTTTTTTTATTTGGTCTCCGGTACAACTTTAGCCCGAAAAATACATTCTGTGTTGCTTCTTTTTATTTCGACATAGCCTACATTATTTTCCACATATCCGTTCCTTGATGCCCTAAAACAATAAAAAATGAATGAAGTTAAGGTTTAAGGTGTATATGTAGACTAAACATTGCAGGTAAAATATAAATAACAAAATGTTTAATGTATGTATTTCACTGATACGTACAGGAGGGCCTTCGCTCCTCTAATTTCGGCGGCATTGTGCTTATCACTGTTATGATAATAATTTAAAATCATAACTAGGTCCATGTGGGGCAAGTTTGTACAATCTGCTCGCATAAACTCGCTCATCCTTCTTGCAAAACTCAGTCCAGGGTCTGCGCAAGGGTCGGGTCGTCGTGAAGGCAAGAAAACGTCCAATATGCAGTGCCAAGTTGTCGAAAGTAGATTTAATCTTTGTCCAAATACTAGCAGATGTCGTGGGGAATCAGAAGTCCGTGGCTCGTGCTGAGGTCGTCGAAAATCTCAATGATAACCATATGATAACACTAAATCGCATCAGAATATGCTTTAGTTATTATTCTCAGGTTATTTTTCGGCAATGACAGCTAAGTGACACTGACAGTTGACTTGACATCGTTTTTTTTTTCTATCTCATCAATTAAATCACGTGCACAGGCATTGCAGTGCCTGATCTGCTATTAAATTTCACAAACGTCATCTCGGTCACTTAAAAAAATATATTTAATAAATAATACGAAATAAAAATGAAAGAGCTGCATTTCCGTGATCGTTATGACGAATACTATCGGATAAAAATATAATTTGCCTATCTTCAAAAAACTTTACCTACCCAATTGCACTTAAGAGTGCCCGGCAAGCTCGGCCGAATTGCACCTTCCCATACAAACGTAGTTCCGCACTCATTATAAAAAAATACGTTGAATGTAATGAAACTTTGCGCATACAGTTACATCAGGTATATCTAGGTCTGAAATTAGTTTATATGAAGGGTCCACGGAAAGAACATGTCTAGTCACTTTTTACGGAAAATGAGATTTTCATCTCAAAATGTGCCCTTAATGTGCTGTTATATCTTTTGCTACCACTGTATAATTAGGGTTCCATACCCAAAGGGTTTGTCTCTTTCACTCTTATAAATTTCGGTATTTCGCCGTCGCCTCCTACCTATGATGCCACCCGGTCGGTGATAAGGACAAAGCATGGCACTATTTTCTCTTTCCTCTTATAGAAATCGCAATAAGACTATCTTTCTCTATCAAAGAGTGTCAGGCCGGACACGCACACAGTTTTTTTAAAATAATATTTTTACTTTTTAAAGCCTGACCAGGAATATATGATCATATGTTGTCAAGAGGGCGCTATTATTCTCATTCATATGGCAACAGTTCAGTATAGTTTGAACAATGTGGATTGGCAACTCGTTTGACTTACATCTACTTTTATTCACCGTAATCAAAATCAGAACCCATTTATTTGGTCTACACTTTTTTTATAGTCGGTACTTTTTTTTGCCGTATATAATTCATGTATTTTCTTACGTATCGCCACATAGATAGGTCAAAATCGTGTAATTGCATCTTCTTTTTTATTTTTGGTTTGCATAAAATCTCAGGAGCACCTTCTCTCGTAATCCGCGTAATCGATGCCTCCGATTTACCTAGAAATTTATATAAATTTACATATATTTAATTTAGTCGTAACATACCAGATGGTGTGACTACTATTAGCCACACCATCTGCTCAGCTCAGCTCTATAGCTGAAATAATATTTCGTCTATCATGTTACTCCATTCAAGGGAAGACGCCTACATCCAAGATTGGATCACCAAAAGGCCACATGATGATGATTATGATGGTCATGTTACTAGGTATATATTCCGTAACCTTACATAGGTTCTGCTACATTGTCAATTAACAAGATTGATCGTCTCCAAAGCCCATAGTTAATATTTTTCAAACTGAAATTCATTTTTGTTACTGTGTTTCCTCGCTTGTATCATAACATAACACTACAATAACTAAGTCGTAATAACCAGACTATAATGACATTTTGATTTGTTTACCTGTCAGCTCTGATGGTAATTTGGAAATGTTTCGTAGTGAAATAGTTTAATTTCCCGAACTGTTCTTTTCCAGCAGTTTATTATTTACATTATTAACAATGATCCGGACTATGTATAGTTTTGGGCATTTTTGTCATTTATTATTTAATATTCAACACTTAAGCTGAGACTTAAGTATTATTCAAGTAAACCGCCACAATGACACTGACAACAGTGACAACCTGAGGTGACAACCTATCATTAAAATTATTGCCAGTGTAAGAAATTAGTTCCAATGAAATTCCGCAACATGGCGCATGATCATATATTTCTGGTCAGGCTTTACAATAGGTATTTTAATGTGCGCGGAAAGCTATAGCCAGTCAAACTCCTAGTGAGTATTATATTCTTTGCGGTCAAAAAACTTTGTCAGTAGAAAAAGGCCCGAAATTCAAATTTTCTATGAGACGATTACCCTTCGCGCCTACATTTTTAAATTTGCGTTTTTTTCTTCTGACGGAAATGGCTTGACAGACTATAGCAGCATATAGAATAGAATAGAATAGTATGAATGAATGAATAGTTGGTCAAACCAAATTGTCAGTAAATAAGAACAAAAAAACTATACATCCTTTTCTTTTGGGTGCTTCTAAATGTATATACGAGGTATATACTAGTGTAAGACAAAGATAGTATGATTTTCTCTATGTTTGAAATGAGACAGTCCTTTGACAAACTATAGCAGCGCACAAGTAACAATAGCTTTACAGCTAGCAACACACCTGGTCCCATGGCAACACATAGTTCCTTTTCCGATTTTGTATCATTTTGACATGATTTAATTTATTACTTCGGTTTATATTTTAGAGAGAAATGTAACGTTATTTTTAAGAAAATACATTATTTTTGTAACTAGTGATTTATAATAGTTCACAAAAAAACACTTATAATTTGTAAGTACGTTGCTTGACTAACTTGACTGGCTACGCCATTGCAGTGCTGTTCAGCCAACCAACAAAGTGCTTGGATTTGGATCGATGTTCGGGCCCTTGTTGCGAGGAAATATTCTACAAGGCTCTGCATCACGAACTTGGAACTGCGTTACAACTTTCAGCCATCAACTTTGGTGTAAATTGAAGTATTTACGTGAATTGAGGGTGAGTTAGAAGAATATGTTACTTTCTAGATAAGCGTACCCTGTAGTTCCTACAAACTTGGAAACCAACATGGCGTTAGCGTAGCATGTAAATAACTATTGACGTTTATCTAATGGATTCAGTTATTTTTATGCGTAGTGTCGTTTTAGATGTAGAAATATGTTGTAGTCGTAGACTCGTAGTTACAGTAAAGTAAATACAGGTTGCTATCCTTAGTTTATAACGGTGCCTACAATGAATATAATAATATACTTCCTCCTCGTAGGCTAACTTGAGTTAAACTGGGAAGTTTATTTTGGTATCTTATTGCTATATTCGAGTAGATCTACGTCTTTTATTGAAATCTAAAAGTATTACTAAAATGTCTCCAACGCTTGTAGTACATTGTATTAGTCTTAAAAAGCTAATGAATGTTAATAGAAAACATTAATTTCTACCGAGTTTACTGCTTTATACTTTGGTGTCATAAGTAGATAAATCATTTAATAACCATTATAATATAACGCATCTATAAAATGTAAGTAATGATAATAGTTAAATATGTTATTCCTGTTTAGCAAGTTTATTTTTCTTTTTATAAACACTTGACTGGTTTGCATGGCTAGAAACCTATGCACAATCCCAATAGACGGGTTTTCCAGAATCCTCGCTGTTAAACCTATTTGGCATGACCTATCAGTCTGCTGTAATACCTGGGGGTGCAATTCCACTGGTTAAATAAGTTTATGTTTTTCAGCTTTTTCTCATTGGATAGGAGTTTTGGTATCCGATTTATGGTAAGTGAAGGTACCGCTGTACTTTCCTTATTGTAAGTAAAAACAGTGACCCTGTCAAAAATATTCATTGTTTAACATTCATGCTAATAACCGGGCAAACATTCATTGTTATTATTTTTGACAGGCTCATACAGCATGATTGGTTTTGTGATCAAAGCTTTCTCTTTTAATTGCAAAGCGGCAGGCTCTTCTGTCCACCACTGAACATATTTTAACACTGCCTGGCGTTTAATTTTGCATTAGGACATGTTTGGCAACATTACCTAAGCATAGACATCAAATATATGTATTTATTATTGATAAAAGCAATGTTTGTACTCACAGCGGCAAAAGTGCATTTATGAATGGAACACATTCATAAAGTGGGTAAGCATTTTTTGAGCTCATTGTACATATATTTGACATCTAATATTAGGCAAGTCTCCTGAGGTATGAGGGGTCACACATCTATTAACTCTTCAATCCAACATATTAACTATGATAGTTAACTTTATAAAACTCATAATACTTCAGCAAAATTAAAATTGAGCATCACCTCTTTACATTATTCTTCATATAGGTATGTCAACAATGTTTTCATCAGTAATTGAATAACACAAAGTTAATAAAAGAGAAGTTCTTATGATAGTTCATAAATGACACCAGTATTCTACTTCGGTTATTACCTAATCACCATCATATTGCAATTTTAGCATCAACAATATAGAAAAGTGTAAAGTCAAATCAAAATGAAATTATACTTGCAGCCTTAAAAATCTAATTTTTTGCTTGCACTAGCAACAATTGCTTCAGAATATTTATATTGTCATTTAGTTAATTTTACTGAAATTTAACATTAAGTTAAAGCCCCTGAAAATAGTTCACTTTGTTGTTAACCTAGTGACAATTTAAAGGTGTTTAGATAATTGAAGCTTTGTGGCCGCTTCCATTGTGGTTTGCTTTTTGCACCCACTGTGAGCTGCAGTAGCGGTTCACTCTACAAAATTCATATTCTTTTATACTACTTTTACCAATCTGCATTTTTATTTCAGTTAACTTAGTATAAAAAAGTAATGTAGATAATTGCCATGTGTAGAATTTTACGAAATAATAAACAGGATGCTTCACAATAATCTTATCTAGATCATTGTCATAATATATATTTAATGACAATTGAAATATTGGGAGACTACAATGTATTAATCTGACAACTACTGATTGAATATATCTTCATAGCTGTTTTAGTTATTCACACCCTAGTTTACATAGCATTTTAATATTTCCATTAACGCAATGTCTTTTATTAAACAAACCTGTTTTTCATTATTAAAAACATTGTTCATGTTATGAACAACTTTTTCTAATTAATTGCTTGCCACTAGAACTAGAACCTTATGCATAACCTTTTATCACTTTAATACAAGCAGATGCCTCATTCCAATTCCTTGTTTTTAAAAGAGACTTCTGCTTATGTTACAAATTGTTATGTTACCCTTGAACTTGATTTTAACCTCTTCAAAATTCATTAATGATTGTACAATGTATGGACTATGGTCCTTATACATGTTATATTGCGAATACAAGATTTTCTGTTACAATTTTATATCCTTGAGCCATTGTCACTAGATTGTAACACTCGGCCGTGCAAATAGTTGTAGAACACCATTGTTTTCACACTTATTGACACAATTGCCACAGCATAAAGCCATAGAGATGGTACAGGGTACAACAATCGATTTGCCAAGGACACCAGTCACGACATAAAACAATGGTTACAGATGCCGCGAACCCGCAGGAAGCACTACGCATCTCACTCGCGGTCCCGGTCCAGGTCCTACGAGGCGAAGCGGAGGCGGCTAGACGACGGCGACCGGGAGAAGGAGGAACCCCACAGAAAACGTAGTAGAGATAATGACAGGTTAGTGATCTTCTCTTTACAATCACAATGCTATTATAATATAACTTAGAAACCTTTGTTGTAGAACATTTAGAGGACATCGGCTAACAATAAGTTAAGTTTGTCTAGTCTAAGGCCTAAGGGCTTTACTGATGCTTAGTTTTATAAAGAATTGAACATTTCATGCCTAATTAGGTTTTCAATCTATTTACCTCACTTAATGTGTTTAGTACATTGAGTAACTAGCAAGTGAAAGTGAAACTAACATGTAATTTGATGCACTCCATTACAGTAACAATAACTGCAGCAATTTGCTCTGGAGTTATAATTACTGTTCAAGCTATCAGTGAGTGTAATGTATTGTAATAAAATGGCATTTATTTACTCGTTTCCCTACCTATGTTGGTCAGTAAAGTAAAGCGCATATACAGCATCGTTGAGTGGCGCCCTCTATTAGCGCGACGCATATTCTATTAGCAACAGAGAGAACTGTTAAGGCAGCGAAGTTGTGTGAACTCCAGTTACTGTAGCTTCGTTGTTTTGCTACTTGCTCACAGATGGCGCCTCTAGTAGCGCAAAGCAAAGCTAATCCATCTACCAAAGATAGATATAACTCCGTAATAGATGGATACAGTCTAAGGAAAAAACGTGCCTCGAAAATCAAGAAAATTTGATTCTCGTTCAGAGGGCGCTACTAGTTTTGGCCTACAGTCGTATAGATGGCGTTGACGGTTTCGTTTGTTATTTAACAATTTTAACGCATATCAGTGAAAGAACATGGGTCAAAATCATAAAAAAAATAATGCAAATAAAAAAAAACATTTATCTATATTTAATTACATTCTATCGTATTTTTATAAATCTTCATTTTTAGTTTTAAAGTGTGTCGACAGATGGCAGTGAATTTACTGGGGTTACAAAATTTACTATGACAGTAACGCTCTAGTATCAGTTACTCTATGCATCTACTAAAACCAACCTACATAAAATTAAACCTTTTAATTGATGATTGATGTCTAAATAATTAATTATAGTAAAGATAGATATAACTCCGTAATAGATGGATACAGTCTAAGGAAAAAACGTCCCTCGAAAATCAAGAAAATTTGATTCTCGATCAGATGGCGCCACTAGTTTTGGCCTACTCTCGTATAGAGGGCGTTGACTGTTTCGTTTGTTATTTATAATTTTAACGCATACCAGTGAAAGAACATGGGTCAAAATCATATAAAAATAATTAATGCAAATAAAAAAATCATTTATCCATATTTAAATACATTTTAACGTATTTTTATAAATCTTCATTTTTAGTTTTAAAGTATGTCGATAGATGGCAGTGAATTTACAGTGGTTACAAAATAAATTTTAAACTATGACAGTACCGCTCTATCTTATTATATCCTCATTGATTATAGTAAATTACGTCACTAATTGCCTTTGAAGGACCTTTCAATGACGAAGTAAATGACATTATCGTCACTGATAAACGCATGGAATACAGTGGGTGTGACGCAGGTCATAGCTAGTAGACATACTTAGAAGTTAGATTATGTAGGAAACGACCTCTAAACGTATCAGTTTAACCACAACCCGTAATTATAACCTAACTATGTAATTGTTTAGTAACATTGAGGTATGAAGAAGATACATCAACAAGATTTACAAAAGGTTCCCTAGTTCGATATAGTGTTTACCTATGTTTATACGAAGTTCTTATTATATGTAGTTCGAAATGTGCCAGGAACTATTGGGCTTAGATACAACTGAATAATGAATCCTAGTGGCTCTGTGAGCTACAGACCTCGCGAAAACTATGACTAGAACCGCTATATTGAAAAAAATCTAAAAACTGAAATCCACAAATTAATCTATAAATATATTAATCGAACTTGCTGCGAACAAAAGTTCACGAGAATCGGTTGAGTAATGCGACCCAATATGATTTGTTTTAGGAATTAAAATTACAGGAATAAAAACCGGCCAAGTGCGAGTCGGACTCGCGTTCCAAGGGATCCGTACATTACACAATTAAAACAATGTATTTTTTATGTGAAATGTCTAAAAAACCCGTAGGGGTCGGATCAAACACTAAGTAATTAAGTCCGACTTACGCTTGACTGCACATTTCTAATAGGTTTTCCGGTGATCTATAGGTAAAGATTTATTTTGTGTATTTTTTTCAAAATTTTTGACCCAGTAGTTTCGGAGATAAAGGGGGAGAATGGTCATTTTTTGCCTATTTTCTTGAATAACTTCTAAACTATTTATCTTAAAAATATAAAAAAAAAAATATTTGAGATTTTCACAATGAGCTCTTTCATTTGATATGTAACACGATATAGTTTGACAATCTTTGTTTTTTAATTTTCTCATTTAAGCGGGCATTAAAGTGGCCCCCGTGTTTAAAATTAATTTGTTTACGTTACATGTCCATCTTTGGGTCACAAACTTACATATGTGTACCAAATTTCAACTTAATTGGTCCAGTAGTTTCGGAGAAAATAGGCTGTGACAGACGGACAGACAGACAGACGCACGAGTGATCCTATAAGGGTTCCGTTTTTTCCTTTTGAGGTAACCTTAAAAAAAAAACAAAGAATTAGGTTCTGGGGCAACCCGCCGAATCCGACACAAGAACAGACGACGTTTCAACGGAACCACGCCGTTGTCGCCAAAATATGCTAGTCTATAATATATTTTTAATAGGTCTTGTTGCCTGATCAAATCTTAAAATAAATAATAAATAAGTCCCCAAAGATAAACGCTCTTCAAAGCATAGTCCTTCTAATATTTGTTCATCTTTACTGTAATTACCCTACCTAGTAATTAGTTTTTCCGTGAGAAAACAATGGATAGCACAATTATTGTTACATGTAGTTCAATCGTTCACCTGCATGATCGCGCAGCGTGAATGTAACGGTCAGTGCGCCGGCCTCTTCACACGGCGACCTAACGGAGACCTTTGCCGAGCAGGAGAGACGGACCAATAAGACATAGGTATAACAATTATGAAAACTATCCATTGCAGAGTTGTTAACATGAATATCGATCGGTAACCTGAATGGTCAGTGCGCCAGCTGACCCGGTCTCCCGAAGCGAAGCCCAAAACCAACAATCATTTTTGAAATATGATTACCCGCCTAACCACTCATTAGATAAGACGACAGAGGTTCGCGTGATCGCTTTTCCATACAAACGTAGTCCCAATTTTACTCTCTGGATATTAAAATTATAGGTATACTATCCTCTTAGTAAAATTTTAAGCATAAATCACCCGAATTGGAGTATTTAGAATCAAACTCACCTCTTAAATTAGATCAATTAGAAATCAATTTCATAACATGATTGGGGCATTCTTACTGCAATTTGGGTTTTTTAAATGACCCATGTACTCTCAGAAAACATCATATCCGGGTTGCATCGTATTCGACAGAAATCCTTTACCATAAGTTTTTAGGGTTCCGTACAATCCGTACTCAAAGAGTAAAAACGGGACCCTATTACTGAGACTCCGCTGTCCTGCTGTCATCAGGCTGTTCATCTCATGAACCGTGATAGCTAGACAGTTGAAATTTTCACAGATGATGTATTTCTGTTGCCGCTACAAAAACAAATACTAAAAAGTACGGAACCCTCGGTGGGCGAGTCCCACTCGCACTTGTCCGGTTTTTATCTATACCAATTGGTATCTACCTGGTTTTAAAAACATCGAACCGGCAGCAGCGATGCCTGGCATATCATTAATAACGTAACGCTTCACAATAAATTAGGTATTTTAACCTCTATTTCGTTAAGCGTAGGTACTTATAAGAAGGACGAAAAGTTGATGCGATTCGTAGTCCGTGCTGCTGAGGAAGTCGTGCCGCGCCACGCCGGGTGAATCAATCGACCTCGCTCCCAGCGCTACCGGCCGACCCCGGTGAACTATGCCACCGGGAAATGCCAATACTTAAACACTTCGTCTATTGGAAATGGCAGACGTCCTCAATACACTTATTACTTTCAAATTAAATCTGTCGAAGTAAAAATGAGTTCACAAAAGTATTCATCAAGTATGACCTAGAGAACGGACAGACAACATGACATCTGATGAGCAACTAATAGTGAAGAAAAGCGGCATAATAGCGGCTATGTCCAGACCAAAGTTTAACCATGAATAACGTATTTTGATCGAAGACAAGAAAGTAAACATTTTATCAGTTTATTAGTTCTCTGATTTGTAGCTAGTTTCTCCAATAAAATGTAACGCGAATAAACCAAACAAGGCCCAAATTACCAACAGTACTAATGACAGGCATGAAATTAGTGAGAAACTTTGTGTCTGTTGAAAACACGGAACGTGTGGCGCAAGAGCCTCCGTAGAATATGTTGTGGCAGCTCATGGTTACGATAAATAAGTAATTTTACCGACTGAACACCACGGCCACACATGGTATGGGAAGTATGCAGGGCAGTATGGCGGCCGATGACGAGTAGCGCGGCCACTACGTCTTTGCCTACTTCCCTCGCTACTTCCCATGCCACTCGTCGAGTATGTGGCCGGGGTATAATGTATGAAACTGTTATTGAATGCGTAGAGTTGGCGGCGCCTTTTTGTTGGCGCTCGTGAAGAGGTGCCAATCAAATCCGATTGATTACCTGATAAACCTCCTATGAAGTGCAATTGTTTCATCGGAAAAGCGACTACATGAACTAGGGAGTAAGATTCAAGTTTCGAAAAGGTACCATTAAAGTTGTGAGTTTGGGAAGTAAGTGATCGATTTATTGTATGATTAAGTAGGTGGTTTTCATGTCGAGAGTTTTACAAATTGGCAGCACGACGTATGGCGGGGTGTCACACGTGTCATGATTAAACACTCGGCCTTCGGTGCGTGTCTCTTCGTGGGAATGCGTTTTCTTTTTCTTTTTGCTAGTTACTTTGACATTTACGCTTATCAGAATAAGCGATTCGAGCGATCGTGATCTGCCCTATCCCGGGGACGACCATAAATATGTGAAGTCCGTTATGTTTATCTGAACCTCGAGACTTTATTCTCACTCAACAAAAGTTGATTTTGATTTTGTCCCGTGCGAAATGGCCTTTTCATACAAACGTAGTCCTCATTTTCCTCTCTGGATATTAACATTATTGAAAATATTTTGAGACAATTTGATGTATATGAGTAATATGAGCCACAGCTTATGCCCCCCCACGTTAGATTTTTTTGTAGAGTTTTTAAAAGAGTTAGGAGCATTTAAACATTTGTATGAAATCTGTTTTTCGCTCTTAATTTTTACTATAATCAAAAAGTCAAACGTAGGGGCATAGCTATGGTTCATATACATCAAATTATGTAAAAATATTCTCCATGATGTCGATATCCAGAGAGGAAAATGGGGATTACGTTTATATGGAGAAACGGCCGTCCCCTCTCCTCTTCTTCCACTGGGCCCCTAAGTCTATTTTTTATTGTAGCACAATATCTATAACTCAAACAATAATTCGGGTTTGATAATACTTACCTATAGGTATTTACATATTTTAGAAAAATTCATCCGAAAAAAATATTTTTACGATCGGTCTTTTTTAGGGTTCCGTACGTTACCCTTTGTAAAAACGGGACCCTATTACTAAGACTCCTCTGTTATTAATAAACCGTGATAGCTAGACAGTTGAAATTTTCAGATTATGTATTGCTGTTGCCGCTATAACAACAAATACTAAAAAGTACGGAACGCTCGGTGGGCGAGTCCGACTCTCACTTGTCCGGTTTTTTTTCCATCCAGATGATTGTTTTATTCTTTGATTATTACGTACCTAATCTTGTTATTGTGTGTTTTAAGCCAATGCTTAAAAGCCAGGAAATTAAAAATACATTCATGGATTATTTATTACTGCAATGTTCTGTTCCCAGAGTGCAGCACTAGCCTTTTTAGTATACCATAGAGTAACTTATACATACGGTACCTTTAACAGGTTTCTGACAAGTTTTCAGACATAATAAAATATGACATTGATGCATCAAGGCGGTTTGTTTACAGAGGATCTACCGGGAAAAGCAAATCCGAATTTTCGCTATCTGCATCTTCATCGCTCGAATATGCATGAGTGACAGAGATGTTAGATACGAAATTTCGATTTTCTTGTTTCGCTATATTAGACCCTCGGATTGTGGTAGTGGCGCCCACCTACGCAAAGTTTCGCGTAATATTCCCTATTACTTTAGGTGCAGTAATTCCACCTCCAGTCCAGTAATTAAACCTTTTTTTTGCGTTCCTCTAAATTTGTCCATGAGAATATCTAAGCTTGAGGTACCACAAATAAACAAAATATTTATTTAATTTCCTGCTTTTTTTGATACGACGGTTGTTTGCATTTTCCATTAGAATAAAAAATACTTTAGTTTTAGGCATACAGGAATTATTCAATTCAATCATTTATTTCAGACATAAGCCCATATCATTTGTTAATAATACAATAAAATGAATCTTTATACGCTAACTAACGTTCTTTGGAGAAATCGGAACAAAATCAAATAAAAAACCGGACAAGTGCGACTCGGACTCGCCCACAGAGGGTTCCTTTTTAGTATTTGTTGTTATAGCGGCAACAGAAATGCATCATCTGTGAAAATTGTAACTTAACTATCACGGTTTATAAGATACAGCCTGGTGACAGACAGACAGACGGACAGAGGAGTCTAAGTAATAGGGTCCCGTTTTTACCCTTTGGGGTACGGAACCCTAAAAACCACCACCATCCAAGAAGATGTTTTAGTTGTTCTACAACTTCTATTTAAGAGCTAAGATTTTTCTTAATTTTTCGGTGTTTGACTTAAATTATGTTGTGGTAAATAATATCGCCGCACCCGCACCCGAAACATAAGTGCTTTTAGTCAATTTTATGGAAGTTGTAATATTATTATAACGTTGATATTTCTTTACATATATTTAGACAACATGCACACAGAACAGAAGTTGCGGGAATTCCTATTAGGGCCACATCACCATCCTACTAACCCGGTGTTAAGCGGTTAAACCGTTAGCCCAGTGTCAAATTGTACTGGTAACCATGGTAACTCCAGGTTTAACCGGTTAACCTCGGGTTAGTGGAATGGTGCCAGTGGGCCTTACTGTTAAATTGTTAATGCAAGTCGGACTGGTTGAAGGTGGTAGGCCCGGCCGGCGCGGGCGCGGGCCCGCAGCGCGCGGAATCCTGTTTTGTCCTTGCGTGCCTCGCGCTCGGTTTTTCATCGCACCTCCTTCACGGATGCCCGGCCACCAAGTTAACGAAATGCAACAATGTTTTATTTTCTTCGTTGTCTTTTTTAATTAGATGGTAATGCATTCAAGTAAAAAGATGGTCGGGCATTTAAGAATTCTTGAAATTGCTTGTTAAAGAAGCGTATTTTTACATCACGTCTGTTTTACAATTTAGCTCACTTGTGACGATTGTTACTCGTATTCAAACTAATAGTTATATTAGACGAATAAAGTTAATAGTTCCTTAGTTGACGATGACGTAACTCGGTTATTACTTCTGATGCATTTGTCCAAGAGGCCGTTGAACTAGCGCGCGCGCCGAGGGCCGTCATTTACATGATAAATGTACCTAACTCGTAGGGCAATAAATTGATATTTCGCACAAAGGCCCGACGACAGTAATTGTAGGTTGTCGGAAAATCGCGCGTACGTGTCGCAAGAACGATTTCTTTAATCACATGTCTGGTCTCAAGGATATGACTCTGCTAATGCCAAACTGTAATTTATGACAGTGAGTGATTATTGGCAACTGAGATGAGCATCGTGAACAAAGTGCCATTATGTCGATAATACATGAAAGTGTAATAAAAGTCGTCGCATAAATTCTCCTTTTGGCTGGCACGATTGTTTTTATTATGCATTTTGGTATTTTGCAATATTCGCAAACCGTGTACTGCAAGGTCACCAACTGAAAATGGTAATCTTAATGTTGATCTGTAATATGAACGAGCGATGCATAAAATTTCACTGACGTCATGTCAACGCGTTCGATACGCTTGGATTCCACTGTTTACGTCTTTAGTTGGACAACAATGCATACCTAAATTTGTTATGATTGGTACACACAATACATATTGCGTGCCTGTGGCAATTTTTATTTGCTTTAAAAAGAAAAGGCTTCGTCTTTTAGTAAAAAGCTGTCAGATAGTCTCGTAAGCGCTTGCGCACGTCCAAAGTTCTATTGTCGCAACTCGCAAGACTTGGGTAGAGGCGACGGGCGAGCCGGGGCAGCTGTGCGGGGCGCGGGGGCGAGGGCGACAGGCGTTGTTCTTGACACAGTAAAACTAGAAGTGCAGTAGGTGCAACTTGCAGCCCACGTAAAGCTTTTTGCAAGCCGACGGTACCTTACAGACATACCTACTTCGTATAACCCGCTTAGTTACCAAACCAGATATAAGTCGTTTCAGTCCGAACATCTGTTTAATAGAGCGAGATTAAGTTAAGTGTAGTTGCAGTGAAACTTGCATGAATTATAATATAAAACATTGTATAGAAACTGAGTGAGAACAAAAGGCATTCTTAGCAATTAAGAGCCCGTTTGGAAGTGCTGTTAGTGTATAGTATTTTTGATTTCACCGCGTTCCCGGCTCGGTAAGGCACGCGCGCGGCTCGCGAGTTATCTGGCGTGATCTGCGTAGATCTCGGCCAAGAAACGCTTTCCATGTCGCGAGGCGGAACAGCGGCCCGCGATTTATGTCCCATATCGCGCAGGCGCGATACAATCCGATCAGGATTTATACTTGACTTTTACCCCAGCACTGCCCGGCTTCCTGCATAGGTACTTTAAAACAGCACATATTCATTACTCCTAATATGTAAATTTAAACATTGCATTTTTATTAAAAAGTATACATTATTTAGTCAAGTGTGCCAAAAAGTGTACTAAACAACCAATAAACCTCTTAAAATGGTATTACCAGTGCAAAAAAAAAATAAGCTACCGCCGTTAAGTTCTATAGAAGAGCATTACCCGCGATAGTGCATAGTATATGTATATCCTCGATATGTCTGAACTTGAAGCTAAATTGCTACGTCGTTTAATCCAGTTAGATGGTACAAAAGAGCGGCGGAATGGCATGCTTGATCTCAATAGTAATCGCTTGTGTTGTCAATTTATATTTATAGAACTTGTTGAGTTTCTAGTCCGTGCAAAATGAAAAAGAATTGAAGAATGTTGTTAGCTTGTAATGTTCTTCTAAAGAGTGATATTAATTTTATTTGAAACATTCAATCGATATAATTAGTTTGAATAGTCTTGTATTTCAACAACGAATATTATTTTGTTTGAAGATTTTTATTGCCGGGGCCAAACCAAAAACTAATTATCATAGTCATAAAGTAACTTATACTAGAGCGGTACTGTCGTAGTAAATTTTGTAACCCCAGTAAATTCATTGCCATCTGTCGACACACTTTAAAACTAAAAATGAAGATTTATAAAAATACGATAGAATGTATTTAAATATAGATAAATGATTTTTTTTATTTGCATTAATTATTTTTTTGATTTTGACCCATGTTCTTTCACTGATATGCGTTAAAATTGTTAAATAACAAACGAAACCGTCAACGCCATCTATACGACTGTAGGCCAAAACTAGTAGCGCCTTCTGAACGAGAATCAAATTTTCTTGATTTTCGAGGCACGTTTTTTCCTTAGACTGTATCTATCTATTACGGAGTTATATCTATCTTTGTCATAGTTTTCTTTTATGTGTTACAAGTCACGAGTTCACGACCCTACTAATGGTGTTCTAAATATTTAAAAAAGTCTTCTAGTAATCGTTCGCTCATGTCGTCTCGGACATGGGTATATTTGGTATCAGTGCATTCAGTAGGTTTTATAAACGATTGAATAATAGGCACTGGTTTTTAGGAGAAAACAAAATGTTATGTCAAATAGTAAAAAATAGACAAAACCATAAACATAAAATGCGTAAAAAACGTAAATTTGTATAAAAAGGTTGTGCAGTCTTGCACGGTAGGTATATGATGCCCTGAACACAAATATGACATGACAAGCGCGAAAGTGGTGGGGGAATTTGCTGTGACGTCATAAAGTCGGCAGTACAAACTTTTTTATTATTTTCTTTTAAACATACCACGCTTATATTTGGTACCCAATAAAAGGGCTTTGTAAGTAGATCACAAATATATAACATACCGTAACATTTACACTACCAAATGAAAGCTAGTGAAAACCATTTCAAAAATATATGTAAACAGTATGTTATTTATTTTTGATCTACTCACAAAACCTACCCCAAACGGTATGTTTAAACGAAAATAAAAATAAAAGTTTGTACTGCCGACTTTATGACGTCACAACAACAACCCCATCCACTTTCGCGTTTGTCATCTCATATGTTTGTGTTCAGGGCATTACACTGAATGCATCGATACCATATTTACCTATATCTGAAATGACATGAGCGAAAAGTAATCTCAAACCAGTTCGGCCGGCCTACTAGTTAATGTAGTTGCAGTCTAATGTTTTAGTCAAGGCACTGCAGACTAATGTCACATTTATGCCGACAAGGTGATGATCATTACCGAAAATGATTTCCTACCGTGTCGGGTCGGGCGCATCGTCGGATTACCGCGAGGTCGCCACAGCCACATCCTGCTGCCGACAATAGGCCATCTCGGCCTTGCCGCGAGGGTCTTCAGGGCCTAGTTACACACGTCTGAGGATTAGGTACACCTCTGCACTGCACTAATTAAGTTATTTCAATTAAAGTTGATAATACCGCAATAACTTGAGTTTATTCGTGCGATTTTTTATGTTACTTGTCGTATACTGCACATTGCCATGCGACAGAATAAGCGACGCGTGTAATGTATTATCATCTTTTCAAAGACTTCGCATCTGCAATATCTACATCGATCCGTATATTCGTTAAAACTATTTTTAGTCGGATTAGGATAGATTTATAAATTACATCCTTGATTGGCGACGGGCGAGCAAATCTGCTGATTATTTGTGAAATTGTGTAGCATGTGTCACGCAAGTGTCGTCGAAAAAATTGAGATTTGAGTGAAATAAAAAACTCGTCAGAATTCCATTAAACACTTCTTCGTGTGGGGAAGCACACCTCTGCAAACTTGCTTTAATCTCACAATTTTAAAGGCGACAGCTTAATAGATTTTAATGACGTTTTTATTAGCTTCCTCACTCCCACATCCCGACAGTACTTAAAATTTTACGAACGTTTTTTCCACTGCTGCTAGTAGATATCCGATTTATGATTTGTGTTACCTATAGACAAGTGTATTTAAGTTAGCGAACCCAATCCTAACGATTTCTCATATCTATATTAGCACAAATCGGATATCTCTTATATGATATAAGTAACACTACTAAAAAGGGTAATGGATTTTTTTAATTAATTCGTGTTATGGCGTGAATGAAATGTTATTAAAATTAGTGTCAGGTCAAATTCTATTTAGAGAGGAAGAAACAATCGGCTCGCTGGAGCGCCATCCGCCATTTTTTAGCTTTCTTCGGCGTTCCCCATTATAGTGACGAATTTTTGTCGGTTAGATGTTTTGTCCCTGAACTAATTCTAACATCCAATTTAAGTTTCCATTCCTTAAGCCAAAAACGTATGAACCCTTAAGCCTGATTTAAAACCATTGTGGGCGATTTGACGCAAGAATTGCCCAAGTTAACGCAGAATTGACGTGTTTATGAAGAGTACAGTGTTATTTACGATTCTCCGGTTGTGTTCGCATTGTACGCCGGAACCAACGACCGTTTAGTGAGAGCTCGTTGACGTATTTATAAATACTGCAATCACGCTAATAGGTACGCTACGCAAAATAAAACTAGCAACATGGTACATCTAAATTATTTATATAATACCATTAACCGCTGCCAAATACGCGACAATAAAACTTATTTATCTATATCGTTAATTCTTTCAACGATATTCTTTAGAACAAATTAAACAGCAACACAGAAACAATGTCTGGTCGTATAGATGTTGATCATAAATGGATACATCGTCATAAAACAACATAAGAGCCAGCCGTGTATTTATTGATTCTTGGTTCCGATAAATCACTGCTAGCGGTCCTGCTCGACTCGTCTATAAATCATTCGACTCTGCAACATGGACCCACTTTTACCTTAATCGGTCTGCAACTAAATGTTTTTTACCCGGGAAAATTACATTTTTATCATCTTTACTGTTCTAACAACGATACAATGGTGTGACTGTAGAAGTACAAACTACGTCAAATACATCTACACTACTTATATAGGCTGCTCCATGATCCCTGAATAAGCATCTTAACACCTCGACTATACGCGGCGCATTGTTCGCATTCGGTCTATCCTATGGCAACTCTGCATTCTGCAACCTATTTATTTATTTAGTCGTATGGCAGTTTTTTACAAAATAGGCAATTACAATTTACATAGATACAATTTTACAGTTTTATCGCGAAATGATAAAACGGGTCCAAAAGAATACAAATCTAAAAAGTTATAGGTCAACATTTAAGCATTTGAGCCACGCTGCTGCATCGGGTGTGAGTTGCAGCAGGTCTTCTCTAGCTCCAGTGTATGAGTGCAGAGGGCAGCGTTCAATTATATGTTGTATGGTTTGGATGTCCTCGCCGCATTCACACAAGGCTGAATCCTTCCATCCCCACTTGTTTAAGAAGTAATTGCAGCTACCGGGGCCCGTTCTGAGTCTGTTAAGGCGGCACCATAGTTTTCGGGGAAGATCGAACCCTGGAAGCTGTCGTGTGGGGTTCACGATTCCCGAGCGAGAGTCTGAATTTGCAGCGGCCCATTCATCTTTCCATGCCTCGAGAATGTTGAAGCCCTTGAGTCTCTGAGCAGCACCACATGAAGGGTTCCGGGACTTCAGTCGCTGAGGTGGTGGGTAACAGAACTCCGCATGACAGGGTAATGAGGCAGCGGACTCATTCTTAGCAGCTTCTCTTTTTAGAGCACACTTCCTTCGCAGGTGCGGCGGGGCTATATGGCATAGTGTCAGCAACCAGTGTGTAGGAGTGGACTTGATGGTACCCGAGATACATCGCATCGTGTCGTTCAGCTTGGTATCAACCTTCGCCACGTGTGCGCTTTCTAACCAGACGGGTGCACAGTATTCTGCAACTGAATATACCAAAGCTAAACCAGTGGAACGCAAGCAATCGGCAGATGCTCCCCAGGAGGTACCACAAAGTCTGTGCAGGATGTTGTTCCGCGATGCCAGTTTTAGCGACAGCTTGGTGAGGTGCTCTTTGTAAGTAAGGGACCTATCCAGCGTAACCCCGAGATATTTAGGACATTGGTTGTGTCTAAGCTTTTCACCATTGAAATATACAGCTGGTTGATAGTTTGCCAATTGGTTGCTCAGGTGGAAGCATGATACCTCGGTCTTGCTTGTACTAGGGATTAGGCGCCAACACCTGAAATATTCTGCTAGCCTCTCCAAGTCCTTTGTTAATGTCATCTCGCCAGCTGAGAACCTCGGTCTTGCTTGTACTAGGGATTAGGCGCCAACACCTGAAATATTCTGCTAGCCTCTCCAAGTCCTTTGTTAATGTCATCTCGCCAGCTGAGAACCTAGTACTTTGGGAAACCAGTGCAATATCGTCAGCGTAGATAAACTTAGTAGCCTCTGTATTTGGAAGGTCGTGGGTGTATAAATTGAAAAGTACAGGGGCCAGGACCGACCCCTGTGGAAGGCCGTTGTTGAGTTTCCTCCTTTTGCTTTTGCAGTCTCCCAGAAAGACCTCGAATTCTCGCTCGCTCAGCATGCTAGTAATTAGGTCAAGCCACCTCTGCTTGGGATTACGGAGAGCACTTTGTAAATAAGGCCTTGCTTCCACACCGTGTCGTATGCAGCAGTAAGGTCTATAAAAACTGCTGTAACTGCAACCTATTGAGAGAAAGAATAAAATCCCACACAAAATTAAGATTAATTAATTCATTCTAGTAAGTAGAAAATGCCTTAAGGCATTAAGTCCGTCATTTGTACTTATTTTTTATTGTGCAATAAAATTTAAAATAAATAAACTTATAACTTGACTGTTAGGTCTTGTACCTATTAATTATTTAGTAAAATGATGTACCTAGTGTACTCGAATTAGCTTTTAGCATTACGGAACATCGACCTACTCGTCCGGAATCCTACTTCTTGCTTGGTCGGCCACGGCGTCGGCGCTGACCGACACGAGCAGACAATAGCCCGATTGTCACGTCTGTGTCTCGTTTGACGTGACATTTGACGCCCAATTCCTTTACTTTAGTGAAATTGCGCGAGGAAACAATCGCTCCGTTCACCTATTAACACAGCAACTTGGATAATAGGCAGTACTTTATCTTCATACTTCACGGCACAGTTTATGTTACGACGGGATACTTCAAACATGTTAACGGTTATTATTAAATATTGGTTTCGTAAAATGTACGTACATTTAGAACATGCCAAAACTGTCAATGATTAAAACTACTGTTACTTTCCCATTATTTTCCGCTGAACGAGAGGTTACTATGTTCAATCGAGGACATTCCCGGTGAATCACCTTAAGGGCAAACATCGTTTAAACGTCTTGCAGACGGTCAGGCGATATCATAAAACTGATAACTAATAGCATGGCACTTAAAAATGTTGGTGCTGAAAAAAAAGGTTAGCTCAGTTAAAGTTTATTGCCGTCTATTGTCTCTGACGGCCGGCATTTGCAAACTAAGACAAGGAATCCAAAATGCATCCTAATTGGTTATCTTTATGGGGAGACGAAGCTTAGCCTAAACAACAACAACTAATAAACTGTCCTTACTACCTATTGTTTGTCTCATTACCAGCTTTTACCCTTTTCATTATTGAGATAAAGAATCCCAAATGCATCGTAAGTGGTTATCTCTATAGGAGGCGGAGTTTAGCTCGCTCGTAAGGTTTGAGGTAAAATTTCTCTGAAGTGGTTCACCGGGAATGTCCTCGATTGTATATACCATAACTTGGTACACACACAATTTTGAATTTTCGTCGGTTAGAATTTCGTACTTGGTGTGCTTGCTAAGCGAAGTAATGGTACTGATTATGTACAAGTAACTGTGACTAAACGGTGACATAATGACTTTGATTGTCTCCGCTGGACAGATCTTGCACAAAGAGCCGATAGGTAGATACTTAGATATACTTATTTGTTACGAATACCCTAGTTGAGAAACGATTGCTGAAGAAATGATGACATGTCTCGTCAAACTCCTCTTATAAGAATATAATAGAAAAGTCATCATTTCAGACAATATTACAAGCATTCACAGATTAAGAAATAAAACAAACTAATAGCTAAGGCAAAATGTTCTCCACAAAGCAACGAAGCAGGTTTGTGTTTTTAAGTAGTCATATATAAATTATAAACTGAAATAGATGTCATGAATATTAAAGAAATTAAAGAAAAAGTGACGAAACCCTCCAGTGGTGAAGGCCGGAGTCGAACTGTCGGCTTTAGCTAACGGCAAAGATGTGGAACTGCCTTGCCTTGCTTAGCCTTCAGTCGCCCACTGCTGAGCATAGGCATCTCTTCATGTAGGTACGCCACTTATCTCGGTCCTGGATTGGTGAGTGATTCAGCTTTGACGAAGTGAGTCGTTATTATCCACGCTTCTAAATTTCAAGTTGATTGGATTTCAAGCACCTAAATTCGATTTCAAGTGATAGGTATAAGAAATCTGTTGACGACGGATAATCTAAAGGTGATATCTGCTAATTAAAAGGAAGCTCGACCGCTTTTTACAGGCATGTCGTAGAAAGCCTAAGCATGATGGGCACTTGATGAGCTCGCGATTTCTTTCAACTACAATTAAAGTTGCCTTTTAAACATTAGCAGACATTTGTGGTTAAATAAAATAACTGTCTGAATATCTGTCTATTACCTCTTCGCGCTTAAACGGCTGAACCGATTTGAATGAAATTTGGCATGGAGATTGATCCAGTCCCGAAAAAGGACAGCAAAGTTATCAACGAAATAATCCCGTAAAAGGATGAAAAGGGGGTTTGCGTTTACTATGAAAGTACTAATTTCTACGCAAACGAAGTCGCGGGCCGAAGCTCATCACACTACACTGCCAAGCTTATTTTGATGTTGATCATATGGCAACACTGTCCGCAACGGGTTGTGCATGTTGCGGAGGAGCCGTTAGCCGCGTTTAGGCGCGGACGGGAGCGGTGCGGGATCGATTAGTGAACCGGTCCCGTGGACGTTGACTCCCGAGCCTGCGCCCACGTCGCAAATTGTGCCCGCCGCGCTAACCTAGCTGCATCAACTAACCACCTATGCGCGAAATTTCAATTCACGGTAGGTCCTATGATGCACTTTAAAGGCTTTCTTTATATTAAAAAGAGGCTTGTTGATTTAATTTAGGGAAATCACGCACAGATCGCAAGATTCGTCGTCGAACGAGATTTTAACCCTTTTTCTAATTTATATTGTATAAGTGAAAATAGAGAACGGTGCTGTTTTTCTTGTACCGGGCAATTAGCAACATGGCGAGCAGTATGAAATCGGATAGATATTTTATCAAGATTAATACCTATTTGTAAATATGTACAGATGCAGAGAGAGATGACCCCACCTGCATACAATCAGTCTATGCAGGGGGGGGGGGGTCACCTCTCTCTGCAGCTGACTGCACATACGAACATTATAAATACAAAAGTAACCTTGTCTGTCTGTCTGTGTACATGAGAATATAGTTAGGCAAACCCAAGGGAAGAATATCTATATACTCAGCGACAGTCAAGCTGCACTCAAAGCGCTTAAGGCGCCCAGAGTGGACTCTAGACTGGTATACAATGGCATCCAAGCTCTGAACAAGCTCGGAAGGCAAAACAAAGTGCAACTGGTATGGATCCCAGGGCACGAGGGATTCATAGGCAATGAAAATGCAGATGAACTTGCCAGAGCCGGATCTGCAAACAACCTTATAGGTCCGAAACCATTCGTGGGGCTCTCACAAGGAACCATCACAACGGCTATCAAAGACCTTACTAAGACCAAACACCAGGAAGAATGGGACAGTCTGACGTGTCTAAAGCACTCAAAAGCTCTTTATACAAGGGGTTGGTTGGAGCAAAAAGCTTTGGAAACTTAGCAAACGGCTACTCCAAATAATAACGGGGGTGTTTACGGCCATTACGGGGTCAAGGGAATCCTGGCCAAGAAGGGGCACGCTGACAACACCGATTGTCGTATGTGTGGCGAAGAGGAAGAGACAATAGAATACCTTATGTGTGAATGTCACGCCCTCGCCAGACAAAGAATGAAGGACTTTGGAACAGGCTATCTGGAACCAAAGAATTCAAAACGCTACCCATAAGGTCCATCATCCGGCATATGGAGATGGTGGGGAAAGCTCTTCAGTAGCGGACGGATCTTTCGTAGGGGGTAACTGCACAAAAGATCCCTATGGGTCGAAGTGTATCCGCAAGGGACCCCGAAATTATAAGATAAGATAACCTTTTCTGTCTGTCCGTTACCTCTTCACGCTGAAACAGCTGAACCAATTTACTCAAGAAAAAGGACTTAGGATAGTTTTTATCAATCATTATCATGATAATCAACCCACGCAGACGAAGAGCTAGTATTTTTATATTCATCGTTAGCTTTGGTATAGTTACATGCCCGAAGTAGAGGAAATTTTAATTTTAAATCATAAAATCAAGACGCATCGACAGCTAGTGTTTAGGTACCGTTCACTTTTAAGTGACGCCCAAACAGTAACAGTACCCTTTTAATAATAATTGAGGCTGTATGTCAGGCAGTGCCCCAGTTGATGATGTGTGAGTCATAGCATGATATGCGATATTAACTTGAAATTTAGCACAGTTAAAAAAATGCATGTCTATTTCTCTTTCAACATAGAATGTAAGTGCTATTGAATCGAAAGTGATATTTTGTTTTCACTATATATACTATAGGTGTAATAGATGATTAACGGAAGTACCATTATAATCTGATTTAATGTTAGAATAGTTGTTTATTTACAAAGCGTACATTATAAACAAACCTGGGATAACTCGGGGCACGTTCTAGCGATTTGATGTCCATAAATAAATGTCGAATTGTCGATATATTTTTATACATATGTGCTCATATGTCCGATCAGCATAAAAAATATTTATTTTATTTTATTTAAGTTACACATTATTTGAATATGCGATTTATATGTTATTAAGTAAGAAACATTTTTATTTCTTTTTTTATGAATTTTTAGGTGAAATTAAAAAATCTAAGTTGAAAAATCATAAAATTAAAATATTTTTTTACTTCAAACCTCATAAATCACATGTTCAAATAGTGTGAAAACAGATACTTAATAAAAATCTAATTAATAAAAATAAAAAGTTAATAAAAAGTAAATTAATAAAAATGGATTTCATACACCATACAAAAAAACAAAGTGATTGAAGGGGGTGCCCCTTGTAGTTGAGATAGAATTACAAAAATTGGTGTATTTCATCAGCATAAAAAGAATAACAAAATAAAAGGGTGCCCCGTCGGAAAAAAAGGTTTCTTGAACCACCCTATCGTGGCAGTGGCACGCTTGATTTTCATTATATTGAGAGTGCTTGCGTGAGTCTATGATCTTTGGTCAGTAGTCTTGTTTATTTCATTTAGTAGGTACGTTAGTGATCTGTGGATCAAGTATATCAAGTTAGCGCACGTAGGCATAGTTTCACTGTAGTTGACGGGTTTAGCGACTGCGAAGATAAGCAGGTGCAGGATTCAGGTGGTGACCATAATGAGGAAAAAATCCTGTTCTTGTTCCGTTGGGCTTTAACTTACCAGTTCTTAACGGGCAAGATAATGTTTCCTCTTTTTTTATTTTACTTGCATTATTTTAAATGACATCAGGGTGGGAAATTGTTACCTTGAAGTCTCGGAACTCTGGTCTTATACTATCTGAGATAGTATAAAAGATTTACCTACTGAGGTATGTCAGTATCCAGTAACTCACTAAGCTTTTTGAATACTGACATTTCTGTTCCTTATGGTATATGCGTGATTACAAATAAATAAATAAATAAAACTATTGTTAAAACCTATTTCCTTTGAGAAAAACAAACATAGGTTCTGTGCAAACTACAAATCTCACGGTTTTAGATGCGTTCAGTTAATAATACTTATATTTGTAACTGAACGCATCTAAAACCGCTGCATTGCAGCATTATGACTTTCAATGTGTTTCGTCACAGCACAATAACATTGTGAATATTAAAATGAATAAAACATAGTTGTTCGCTTTGCTTCTTTTGCTTGGTAAGCCACATAATCCCGAGTCAATGTCGCAGTCGTGTCCTTGCCGAGTGAGAAATAAGAAACATAATTATTACGTTTTTATTCGCCTTACTAACAGTTGTGATGCCATTTCCTAACCTTGTCGTACGTAGAAAGAACCTAAATAAAGGTTATTCGCAATAAATGGTCAGGGAGCGTCTGTTATCAAGGTTAGAAGAATCCGCTAAGTGGCCAGTGTTCAACTTTTAGTTACGAAATCTTGTGCATTTGACAATGACCAACAAACTGCTAAATTGCTATATGATGTTTATTGTGAGGCTTCTTTACTTACATTTAAAGCAACCCAGATTTGTGTAAAATATTTCTTTAAATGCGTCCCATTAAAAAGAAGTCAGTCCTTTTGTGTTAACTGGTTTCTCTTTTCTTTCGCCATTTATCTTCAACGGTCCGAGTGCAAGACAGGAAATTCTGGGAAGTGTAAACAAGAGGCAACTGTCGGAGCTGATTAAACATGATAAAGCCGTCTGGTATCGTCCTGAAGGTGCAAGGGCCACAGGCGCGCGGGGAGGGCCGGGCGACGAACCCGCGTGGGTCGTGGGTCAGCTCCGCGCCGCGACGCGTTCATTAGCGGCGCAGGCGCACAATGCTGCATTTTACGCATACTTGAAGGAATAAGTGAGCATAAATATTTTACGCCTTTAAATAACTCTCCGTTTACTCAACTCCGCATACCTTTTCTCAAATCTTGAAATTGAAACTTAAACTCGCCGTCAATAACTCCTTGACTTGTGATTGGAGGTCGGGTGAGATATCGGACGAACACCTCACCGCGGAAGCTGTATCTTTTTGTTTTCCGCCCTGTCCAAATCGCGCTTTATTGACTGCCCTCGAATATGTTTATTCTTGTTTTTATTGTCTACTGCCTGAGGTGCTGTAGGTACAGTCCGGTCCGGTTAATAATAATTCATTTCTTTGTAAAGGAAACCTATTGTTGAATTAAAGGTTTTGTGAGGGCATAGCTCTCTCTCCGTTCAGGGCCGACGCGAAGGTTTGCGTCTTGACAATAATTTTCTTTGCACACAATGCGTTCATTTAATATTACGCTCACTCATTTTAACTTGATGTTTACTGCGCAAGTAACGTTAAGTGGCGAGATGACTCGAGTCTTGTACGTGGGCACTTGGGATAACCGGCGACGATTTTCATAAAACTGACAAACAAATATATATATGTAACGTACGTATAAGTACTGTCATTGTTGGAGAGAAACAGTGTCAACGAAAGTTTTTGTTATTGACATTATGAATTTGTGTCAACGAAAAATAATTTAGACCGGTATCATTAATCTAAATCGAGTCGCTAGACGTATGCAATGAATCAGTATGAGTCAATCGAGAAAGTAAACCAGTAAGCATTGTTCCAGTGGATGAGCGGCGCACCGAGACTGCGTGGGCGCAGCGCGAATTAAAGCAGCTCTCTATTCATTACTCATCATTATTGCTATATCCATTTTCGGAGACGAAAGCGAGTGTTTTTGAGCTTGCTTAACTATCTAAAAGATAAAGAAACCTTTAAATTATCGGTTTATTCACTTTCCTATGTACACGAGCGACCTGTTGAGGAATAGTAATCTATTGCTCAACAGAATAATTTCTGTGAATACTCAACCGCCCTCTCAAAACGAATCTCAGTGATGATCTGATAGCAGAGCGATAATGAAACTCATTCTAAAAATATTGTTCTAGCTATACCCATTGACAAACTTAGAGGAATGCAAAAGAAAAGGTTTCGTTACTGGATTACACCACCTAAAATAATTTCAATATTGGTAATTAAACTTTTTTTGCGCAGTTTTCGCTTACACTTACTAATGACTGGGTTCCATAAAACATAGAAATTTCAATCGAGAAGAAAGGTTTTAAGATCTCATCCACATGGAACCCATTCATTAATAAGTGTAAGTGAAAGAATTATCGAAAGTTGAAAAATCGAATATTGTGAGTGTTGTGTGTCGACCCGGTGACATCCCTAGTGCGCAAAACGTTCAAGTTAATAAACAAGACCAAGTGCGGGTACTTCGAAAAACTCGCGCGCCTAGATGTTGGTGTCAACTTTAGCCAGTCTTCTCCGAGACCACGGGACAACGCCGTCCTCGAAACGTCAGAGGTAAATTTAAAACTTATTTTACGCGATTAAGTCTCGTCGTTGTGAATAATAATGAGTATAAATCGTGAAAGTTTAAATCAGTGTTTTTTTTTTGCGTTCCTCTAAATTTGTCCATGAGTGTATTAGCTTATTATTGATTTGGTCGCTAGTAAGTACATAGAGCTTTCCCCATTGGCGTTATTTTTATCGGTAAACTGTGTCCTGTATTAGGTACTGGTAATACTGCCCCTTTTTTTAATATCGTATTGTCTTTTTCACACTTGGCTAATTTTAGTATTGCTAACACTGATAAGAAGAAAATTTAATAAATCAAATATTCTAGTGGTTTGAACGGGAATGACTAACGAGTTATTATATAAATATACACGAATATTATCAAATAAACTACAATAAGTGCAAGTAAGTAGCCATGGCGTAGTTGTTTAATAAGAAAAGTCAGACAATGTTTACTCTTACTAATCTACACAACAGGTATAATAATGCGATTGTTCGTGGATCGCAGTCGTCAGGGCTAGAAAGTACTGCGCGTAAGAGCGGTAATTACTTGACGCACAAATTGTATTGTTCCGACACCAGTAGAGTTCCCTGAGATATGCTTGCGGTTTCTGCGTTGTTTGTAATAGCAGATAGCAGTAGTAATTTTAAATGTTTTTTTCCTACTAAACCCTGCACCACACTTTGTTGCACGATACCTAATAATAATGAGCAAACGGGAGACTTAACATCCAATGACATTCACCTTGCAATTGTTAGTTGTGGTTGTGCTTCATCATGCAGTATCATTAGAGTTAGACCAAGAAAAGTGCAGAGATTTTGACAGCACGCAGTGCAGGTGTTATTTTAAACGTCAAACTTCTACGAAATTATGGCGTATAAACACCGTATAAATAACTGGCACTGCGTGTGCTGTCTAAGTCTCTGCAGACTTTTCTTGGTTTAACTCTATGAAGTATTCATAATGATACAACCAACGGGTTATAAAAAAACTTCTTTGTTACATATTTCCCTTAACCACTTTATGCCGGGAAAACCATGACTAACGAATATTATTCCTGGCTCGAGGTCTAAAACATAGGATTCATGCAAATAATGCAATGCATTTAGGCATTCCGCCTAGTCGGGAAACTAGGACGGATATGTCGGACTCGTGGCCAAGGGGCCAAATACCGACTAAACCCTCCACGGAATGCCCGTCTCGCAGCAATGGTGGCGGTTAACACGTGATCGCAGAGCATTCCACGGCGAACACCGCCTGCTGCCGACAGCCGAAGGCCCTGGAGCCGAAGCTACCCCTCTCGAAGGTAGTGTGCAGGGCGACACCACACACTGGTCCCTCATGACAACCTCCACGCCGGGAGGAGATGGAAAAACCCCAGGTTCCACCCCCTCAGGTTGCTTTAGCGATTTTTTATAGAGGTGGTCATCATCGTGGCCACCACGCCAGCAGTGGTAACCCCCCCGGCCGTCATCATAGGCCGTCTGCCTAGACAGTTACGGGGACCGCAGTTTTATACAGGTCAGCGGCATTCCTGTGCCCTCACGTGCCCGAAGGCGCCCGGCCCGAAGGCCCCATCCGCGACCGCAGTCGCCCGGCCCAAAGGTCCCCCTCCAGCACGCACTCAGGTGAACTCTCCCTCATTGAGAGGACACCCTGTGCGGAACCCCCCTTACCCCCCCCCCCCCCCCCCCCGTGACAGGACATTGGCAACACCGGTAAGCAATTACCTGGAAACCAAGAGATTACTTTCCGTTGCCCCCGGGGTGCACCGTCCGAAAGCCCTTCCCTTTCCCCCGGATCAGCTGATCAAGAGGAATGAGAAGGGTCTCGGCACTCTAGGAGGTTTCCTGTCCGAAGCACCCCAGCTCTTTCCAAACCTGCCTGTATTATGCTAATTTCCCCCTACAGTCATGTGACATTTAAATCCGACGGTCACAAGTTAAACTGGCATTTTCAGTTATTCTAAATTGATATTTTGTTGCCGTCACTGCGCCTCAAATTAATTAGTGATAATTTCGTAATCAGAATTCAAATGCGTGTGGTAATAAACGAATAATAGATACACACATTAAATATTTTTCGTCTTGCTTGCGACTTTCTCTATCAAAATTACACACCGTGATATCTTTTCACTTTCACGACCACAATGCCAATCAAAATAAATCTTAAAAAATTAAAATTTAATTAAAATAATTGGTTTAAATTAAAAGACGCCTTAAGAACCCATACCTGTACAAGTCGTTGCATGCTTTAAATGAAATAAAATGTATTTATTTGTCAGAATATAAAAGCATATTGTAGTAATATTATATTATTTTATAAACATATTTCGATTAAGTTTATACTTAGGTGTACAGTCGAAGGCAAAACTATCGATCCAGACAAATGGTTTAAAAATATGTGAACACGACTTTATTGTCTAAGGTGTAAGAGCGTACACATATTTCTGAAACTTTGGGAATGTATATTTATGCCCTTGACTGTACAGAGTGTTTTCTACCCTTAACTTTACTATCCTTTCTCATGAGTTTCATAGCGTTCCTCATAAGTCTCATAACTATTCTATTTTTCGCTCTATAATAATAGTTTTTTTTTTGTACAAACTAGTGCATATGAGAATGTCGCCATGCATGGAACTGGAATGATGAGGATCGCTACTAAACTGTAGCGTGAGTAGAGTGTACGAGTACCGAACCGAACGATCTAATGGTATTGTCTGATATTTAAGATAAACCGAATGTCTGTGAACCCCATTACGCACGATTCAAACAAATTTATGACGTTTTTCTACGAAGCAGTAGCAGCAAACCAGTACCGGCGGCATTTAAGTGCTCCTCTGGCGGTAGGCGGCAGTGAAAGCTATTTTATTTGCGTTCGTTTACATCGGCTTATCTGTAAACATTAATTATCAGCCTAAACATTCGGAGGTAAAAGTTTGTGAGAAATGAGTACTATATTTTTTGTGACGTCTTTCCAACTTGCCGAAAAATAGTCCGGTCTTACCCGGGTATACCTTAAAGCGTGGGTGATAAGATAATTTTCAATAGGATTAATGAGTGTTTCTTTTTATTATTATTTTACTTTATACTACTGCTATATGCGAACAGAAAACCATAAAAAAAATATTAACTCACTGTCTGACCAAATTCCTTCATAGTAATTTGTATGAGAATTTCAGATGCAAGGCTGCACGGGCTCCAATTACATGAATGACTTATATTTTTTAGGGTTCCGTACCCAAAGGGTAAAAACGGGACCGTATTACTAAGACTCCGCTGTCTGTCTGTTTGTCCGGCCGTCTGTCACCAGGCTGTATCTCATGAACCGTGATAGCTAGGCAGTTGAAATTTTCACAGATGATGGATTTCTGTTGCCGCAATAACAACAAATTAATAAAAACAGAATAAAATTAATATTTAAGTGGGGCTCCCATACAACAAACGTGATTTTTTTACCGTTTTTTGCGTAATGGTACGGAACGGTTTTTTTTTTAATCGGATTAGTCATAAGTTATTATAAGCCAGATAGTAGTGTAGCAGTTATAGGAAAGTCGATAAGAAATCTTCATTGTATTCATATAGGAGCTAATCGAATGTGCCAAATAAATATGCGCATGTTATTAGATAAATGGTATCCGTTAAGTGTTTCAACGTGCAGATTTATAATGTACCTACTCTGGTATTGTTTCGTCCGGGTGTGGGCAGCGGGTCTGTTTAGCAGTCAAGCAGTAAAATATGGGTCACAATCACATACAAGATATAATAATATAAATGTACCTATTATCGAAAGCTGCTGATGGGATTATCTATCTTTTATTTTTATAACATTCGAACCTATTGGGACCGTGCACGAAGACAGCGCCACACAGCGGTTGCAATTATAGGCCCGTATTTTGTCACAACTATTAGGCGAGAAGTAAGTAAATAGTAATAATTTCAGTGAAAACTACTGAACGGATTTTTATGCGGTTTTTACCTATGAATAGAGTGATTCTTAAGGAAGGTTAAGGCGTATAATTTGTTAAGGTTTTGTGTAAATTGGTTTAAATATTATGTTCATCGGAAACCGGAAAGTGGATCAAATTTAACTTGCAAGATTTGACCCGTACAAACATAGTTACATACTTACATAGGTACATTGCAAGTTAAATAAAGCTTGTAAAAACGTGCATGGTTTTTAGGAGATGTAGTCGCTATATTAAGAAAAAAAGTAAATATCACAATCAAACATATATGTGGCTTTCCATGAGAGAAGGGTCCGTAAGCTTCATCTGCATTGCAATAAGGACTTTTATTATATCAGGATTTCCGTTGAGATGTCAGATGAAAACGTCCTTATTGCACTTGAAGCATAAGGTAAAAGAACAAAGATAAAAGAACAAAAAAACGTTAATCAGGGATACACGCTCCTACTCAGCATGTTGCCATAGACCGCTAGGGCAAAATTATATTCTCTTATAAAAGCCTATATAGGTAGATACATAGGTACTTACTAAAAAACATGTGTGCCTATACTCCGCAGTCCGCACATTCAATACTCACAGTGAATAATAATACTCATTACGAGTTTGAGCATTGTATTGAATTTGGAGTAATTTGCAAATGTGGAGAATGGGGGCAATCGGACCTAAGGCAATACTGTTAGCTCCGGTGTTGAGTCATCGGTAAATGCTTTTGTTAACTCGATTTTCATGAACAGACACGTGTTACCGTTTCCACAATCGCCTGGCGATGTTTAATATTATTGATACACAACAGGTCTCTACACTTACTCGAATACAATACATAGACCCGTAACCATTGATGGGGCAAGAGAAGTGTGGTGTTTAATGTGATGATGTGAGTGTCTAAGTCTAACATTTAAAAAAATCCAAAGGGTTGCAGAAAAATACGCTTTCTCGCATAATTTTTCTACGGGTGTCTTTTTGCGTAAGAGAATTGTGTAACCGAACCATGCAATCTTGAATATTTACAAGTCGCCTCTGCGTATAAAGACCTTATACGCAGATTTTCTTTTTAACACTTGTACTGTATTCTAGTAGGGCAAATAAAGGGTTGCAGAAAACCTAGAGTAAATAAATAACCCTAACCCTTCGCCTAGAGTAAATAAATTCACACCTATAGGGCGACGCGTTTCGCCAGAGCCAACGCACGTTCTATCAAGCTTATAGCGACTGTTAGAATATTAGACTTTTGCACGTGGCCTGTTTACTCATCCTTAGACAGGAAGTTGTAAGGCAGAACTAAGACATTAGTCTGAATCATGAAGAACCTCTTTGTTCGTGTCGGTGTTGATGTGTAGTTGCCAGTTAGTAGCAATGACATTGACCATCACGCTCGCCATAGGAGGCAGTGCCCTGCCTGCGATTAGTCCGTATGTTTATATTATTGTAGCTTATAAAACTCAACGTCACACCACATTAGCATCTTAATATGACATTTTATAGGTAATTTATTCAACTCTGTGCAGCTAGACTGTGCCTGACTTGTTAGTTTATCCGATTGGCTTACCAAATAAAGACATACCGTGACCAGTCCTCTAGACGATTATGCAAATTGTATCATTTTATTTCCATTTACGAATCGAATCAAAATTAAAATTATTCGAGTTGCCGATGCACTCGTGATGTTTACTAGCGGGGCCTTCGCAGGCCGCTCACGTTTGCGGAAGTAAAACACTATTTCGTTTTTTTTTGTCAAGGACAAGCGTCTGGGTGAAATTCCACATTCTTCGCAAGAACGAACTTAACGACTCGAGGCCTTGCAGAACCGATAGCGATACTATTTTAAAGGAAAGACAAGTAAGGTGCCCGTTTAAGGAGTTGCGGCAATGCATCGCCCGCCCACGATTCCTTCGGAAATCGATGGAGGCGTACCACTAAAACCCTACAAACGATCTTTCGGATCGTAATTTGTACACGGAAGCATTTAACTGATACTCTTTGTTAATAAACGGTCTCGCGGCGACCTTTCTGCCGCGTACTTCTCGTGTTCATATTACGTAGATTTAAACAGTAAACAATTAGCTAACACCAGGTTTAACCAACCAGTTCATTTACAACCTAAAAATGAAACATCTGCACGTTTACGTGATCCTGGTCCTGTTAGCTGAAGCTAGTTAAATAAGACACCATAGATAGATAATTAAACTAGGCAGTTGCTGCACATCCGAAGCGTGGGCGCCGTGGTTTCCCTCGAAGCAAAGCTCGTCGTTTACGCAACTCTCAGTATTTGACGTCTCTCGTAAACTGTGATCACTTTTGTTTTCAAACACAAAGCTGCGCCGAGGCCTTGATTACGATCCTGCGCGGTATTATTTGCAGCCATTTGTCAGCTGACGTGACATGATTTCCCTTTTATCAAAAGAAATATTAATAAGCGAAAGTTTCCTTTTCAAGCACTGGTTAAATAACGATTTATGACAAGTATCCAATCAACGAATGACGTGGCAGATTATAAAGCAACGTCAACTCTTAATCTTTTTCTTGTAAAATGCTTCCGCGATTCGAAAACAAAGTGCATTTTCTGCATGAGTCAGTCAACCCGATGCTTATGACGGCGGCGTTAATTAATATTAAATAAACGTTTGTCTTGAGCAATGCTTTATTGCCTTGTTTAAAGGGAACTGTTTGATAATTGGGTTTATCTGAAAACTTTCCGATGCGGTATATTTTTACACCTAAGGATAATAATTCAATTTTAATTTCTGCGGTGAAAGAAGGTTAAGTTTTTCGCGCTACGCTAAAGCAACTACGGCATTTCACCTGTTTTATGACCCGCAAACGAAGCTTTAATTGCTTCTTAAACTTAAAACCATGTACAACACCCACAAGTAGTATTATCTCTTAAAGCAGTACCTACATAAAATTGCAATTTCTAATCACACGTCAGAAGTGTGACACGACCCCAAAAGTTTGATTATGGGAACAAGTAATGTCGTGTATGAAGGATGACAAGCGGCGGCGGTAAATGCTGGCTGACCGCCTACGCGCTCATTCGCCGAATCGAACTGTACGACGCTGTACTGACAGCTTTCTGCCCCAATTACAGACGTTTCGATTTCGCCGAATTGTGGGAAGTCGCCGCCCGGTCATAGACAGCGATTTGTACCTACTCCCGCTGATAAATAATGAAGAAAACTTTTACTTTACTCCTACGTTATCTGTCACAAGTTGTTGTGGCCACCAGTTTTTGTTACTAATCTTAAAAGAATTTAACTTTTACGTTGTCGTTGATTTTTAACAAGTCACGCTGTAAACACTCGAATGCTGACTTTTTTTTGTCTGGCGTAAAGGCCCTACCGTCTCCGTGAGTCACAAGCACGAAGGATCTTTGTTGTGCTTCTGAGAAGCTTTACCATCCACCAGGCCCGTGTGATAAAAACTTTTTGAAATGCGGGTCGATCGGAGAAAATAATTAAACGTCGCATTTAGTTTGATATCGGCTGACTGGCGACTGCATCCGCTTGAATGTCCTGCAATCGGTCGCTTGAATTATTTAGGTTTTAAATCAAAACGTTAATAGTTATAGCATTAAACTACATTTCTGTCGTGGAATACATTTCATTTTATCTAAATAATTAAAGAGTTGTTATAGTGTTTGGTTGAACTGATTTTTTTATTGAGTGTTAAACAGTAATTATAGGAGATGACAAACTATAACGAGTATGTTCGGTTATTCATGAATCTGTATGACCCATTCTGACCCCAATGAATAACAAGGACCGTTAGCTACTAACTTGTTATTATTGCGTTACTTTTTGAAATATAAGCGTTTTTAACACTTGAAACTATGCAAGTTTCAAGTGTTCATATTGGGATTTATTTGGTGCGCTTTGTAATTATAATCTACTGGGTGTATTGATTGGCTTATGTACTCTCTGGTACACACGCAGGATTCGCAGGAACGATAGTGAGGTGAGGAATCCTAGATTTACAGGAAGTCCATATATGGAAGCTATTTTGATAAATTGTTTAGATTGTACTGATAGATCAGGTTTCCGAGAGGGCTCCATTTACGGCGCCGGATTAATTTGCCACAGCACGGATCGTGTTTTAAGTGCCGACTAATCCTTTTAGTCGAGCATGTTCAAATGATTTGATTAGCCTTAAATGATTGGAATGGTTTTTCACATCATTTCCATCCTGGGAGCTATTTAGGAGGTACTCGAGGAGCGTCAGTATAAAATCGTGTCAAATTCGTACTTGTTCGTCACTATCATCTCACACATGTAGTTGATCAATGTTCAAGAACCGCGGAAGCGATCCGGCCTTTGATTTATTATAGGCATCTCGGAAGAGTTGAGGAATTAATTTAACCTTTATAATATCAGAATATCTTATTATAGAAGTCCTAATTTAGTCACGTTTGACATACACAGAAACAAAGCCGTGGTTGGTCTAGCAGGCGGCTGTGACCGATTTTTCTTTCATTATTACATTTTTAGTCTAACAAGGCGGCCTAGTAATGAACCATTTGGGTCATTGGTCCTCGCCGTTTCCGCCTCTGGTGCTATTATTTTTTGCTTCTATTTGCCGCCAATTGAATAGTCTGACGTAGTAGCCTACAATTACAACTCCAAGTACCTCTATATAATATAAGCACCTCTATGACTGTACTGATTGTGTATTCATATACTCGCGAGTAACGGATTCATCTCGAGGGTTCTACCTACCAGTCTTTGCGTAGGTTGGAGCCAAACAAGTGTTTTAGTGGGGTACACACAGGGTGCAATCGTAAGCAAAAAATTAATCAACTTATTTGCTGACGTTGCCCATGGATGATTATGAACAGAGATCAAATGTCTGTTTTAATTGCTAATTAATTGAAAGAGCTAATTCGCTGAGATCATTGTTAGTGCTTCATTTTCTTTTTTGAAAGCTTTTTCGGAAGATGTAGCAGTTTCACGACTTTAACTCACTAGAAAATTTATTGAGATGTTGTTTTCACCACACCAGCTGGTAAAGGCTCTCTTGATTGTTCAAAAACTTATAAGAAAGTTATGCAAATTTTGAGTTGTTTTCTTATGTTTGCTGGTAGAATTGACTTTTAGATGATGATTTTGAATGATAAATATTTAATAACATTCATTTTGAATCGATTTGCTTTGATTTTGTTTGATATTTTACAGTTAATATTTTCCTTGTGTTGGCGTGGTAAAAAAAATTGTGTTTCACTCGGTGGCAAAATTTGTTTAACCCTCGTGCCTTGAAACCCTCGCAACGCTCAAGAATCCATTTTTCGAACCACTCGCTACGCTCATGGTTCAATTTTGGAATCTTTCGCTTGCTCGGGTATATAAATATTAACACGAGAGGTTAAACAACTTTGCCCCCTTGTACAGAATACAGAACTTTATTGGTAAAAGCAAATTTTACAGGTCACATCTTACATTTATAAAAAAAAATGTACATATTTTCGTTAATATAATGAATTACATATTTCATAACATTTTTAAACTTAAAAAACATTATTAGATTTAAATATAGTTAACATGAATATATATTATTTGTTATACAAGGGTGCAAAGTTGTATTTTACCCGCAAGTGTGGAATTGAAACACGAGCAAGCGAAAGGATTCTATAGTTGAACCACAAGCGAAGCGAGTAGTTCTAAAATAGAATCCTGCGCGTAGCGAGTGTTTCAACACACGAGAAGTAAAATACATTTGCACCCGTGTGTAACACAAAACTTTTCACCTCACTATAGCGAGGAAAGTGCAACATCCACAGGCGTTAGATCATCTTCATCACTGGAATCATTCATTTTTTTACGATATTATAACAGGAAACTCTGGAAGTTGTGTATTTTTACGTGAGTCGGTGAGAAAAGTTTTAAAGTAAAAAATTTGTTGACAATGTTGACATTTCTGACGTATGAAATGTCAACGATGCGTACTTACCGAGCTAGTGAGAGGAAAATAACTATTTATACCTCTAGATACAAATTCTACCTTTTCAAGTAAAAGCGTGAAGAGAAAAAGTAATTAACTAATGACATATTATCTTGTAATACATATATAATATATGGGGCAGTTTCTATAAAAAAAGGGACCTCATTGTCACAGCGATATCGGATCATCGGTAATAATGGCGTAAGCGCCATCGACAATAAGGTCCCTTTTTATAGAAAATACCACATATACAATTAACTTAATAGTCAACAAGTAAAGCTACCTACTCGCGTTCAGGTAAATAAATATAGATAGATAGGCTATTCTTCTTCGTCGTTCCCTCATGACTCATGACTGAGGATCGGGGCAAAAAATACATTATTTTTATTTAAAAGTAATTATATTTCTAAAATTTACAGTTTACAGGATTTATTTACGTATTGCGGTAAATTCATTGCGTAGGCTATTCTTCTTAGTCGTTCCCTCATGACTGAGGATCGGGGCTATAGCTAATGGCAAAAATTACATTATTTTTATTGAAAAGTAATAACATTACTAAAATTTATAGTTTAACAGTATTTATTTACGTATTGCGGTAAATTCATTGCATGTATTTAAGTACTTTAATCAAAAAAGTGAAATACTTTTAAACATGGAAAAAAATGTTTTCCAAGTCATATGCGTCGTTTTTATACTATGAGTTTTATTTATAACAACGATCGGGATATAGGTCAAGCTCTTCTGCGTTAGCTTTGAGCCTAAAGGGGAAAAATTACAGTAGCGCATAATCGCCAGCAGTGACACACTTTGTCCGCTGAACAGGAGATAACACTCTGGGCTGTTTATTTACATAAATAAATGTCAAATGAACCGTGTCGCGATATAGTGTGGATGTATAACACAGCGGCTAAATGACATCGCGTCGATGCGTTTATGTAGGCTAAGCTAATGCACCTCGACACCTGATTAAATTTTACCCGAAATTGTATAAAGTATTTTTTTGTTGTGTGTTATTAATATTGATAAACGATTAAACAAACCTAATGATATCGGTACAAAGATGCAAAAGACAACAAAGACCAATTTACGGATGTCTAAAGTAAACTCGAAGAAATGCTAATAGGCATTGATTAATAAATAAAAATGTGCCGGAATTATAATAAGTATAATATTATTTCTCCTTTGTCGAAAGTATTTTCTCGGTAAAGGAATGTGGGCCGCAATGATTTATGTCTGCAGTATCTGCTATTAATTCGATTTGTTTCTAATATTCTATCTTCCCCACTTTCTCCCATATTGGGCAACTGGTGTCTAAATTTCACAAACAATTGATTTATATGTCCTGCCATTTTCTAATTACGTAATAAAAGATTAATCAATAAAATCTTAATGTATGTTACAAATGTAGATTTAAAAACATTACAATCATTTATTCAGGTAAGCAATATACAACAGTAAATAGAAAGTCCATGTATAGTTCGTGATCAGCAACGCAGGCTTCGTCAAGTGGACACAGGCTTCGTCATGTACTTACAAATGATGTAATCCGCAACAGGCTTTGTCAATCTTAACCACTAAATTATACTACGGCCCAGCGGTCGGCAACCTTTTAGCAGCCAAGGGCCATAGTAACTAACAAAGTTGGCGCGGGCCGCATTTTGTTAATATTTATGACTTTATCAGACATTGTCGTTTGTCAATATTATATACATACAAAATAGCCAGGGAGGCTTGCGGGCCGCAAGCGAGAGGTTCGCGAGCCGCATGGGGCCCGCGGGTCGCCTGTTGCCGACCGCTGAACTAGGCTATGGTGCCACCCCGGACCGTAGCAGGCCAAACGTCCCCATGACACTGGCAGCGTTGCCCCGTTGAAATGCCAAGGAGATCTGTTGGACCAGGTACGATCCGGAGCGAGGATCGCAACCCCTATCTCTCAGTCGCCGACCCAATTCCCACACAAACTCCTTAGCCTCCGCACCCCAAGATTTAAATAAATATACAAATAAATAAATATTGATGGAGCAACATGGTCTCTGTTTTGATTTAATTATGAATGTGACCTTATATGAAGTCATGAATTAAATCTATCAGAGTATTGAAACCGCACATGCCTTTTGAGTTGTGTTCGAATAACGTAAATTTTGGACGCACGTGAATATGCGTTGTTTTATTTTTGTCTGTGGCCCAAATGCATATGTAATAAATAATGTTCGATGCGTGCAGTGTTTCGAAACCCGACTCGGCCATCTGCCCTTGTCCGTAGGTTTTTTTATGATTGTTTACTTCTGGGCATAGAGTAACTTATACTAGAGCGGTACTGTCATAGAAACATTTTGTAACCCCAGTAAATTCACTGCCATCTGTCGACACACTTTAAAACTAAAAATGAAGATTTATAAAAAAAAAGATAAAATGTATTTAAATATGGATATTTTTTTTTTTTTGCATTTATTATTTTTATGATTTTGACCCATGTTCTTTCACTGATATGCGTTAAAATTGTTAAATAACAAACGAAACCGTCAACGCCATCTATACGACAGTAGGCCAAAGCCAGTAGCGCCCTCTGAACGAGAATCAAATTTTCTTGATTTTTGAGGCACGTTTTTTCCTTAGACTGTATCCATCTATTACGGAGTTATATCTATCTTTGCTTCTGGGTACTATTGTACATAAGTGAGTGGACATTATCGTTTTAGAATAGCTAATTATGTTTTATTCTTGTTTCAGGTAAACAAATAGCTTACGTGAAATCTGTGCAAAATATTTGAGGTGAGGCCTTATACATGATAGTAAATACTAAATACCGTTTTATATACTGATTTTAATCAATACGTATAGCATGAGTTATTTATAATATTTAATTCGAAGCGTGGAGCTGTTACTGACGTTCTCATGAAATGATTCGAATTGATCGTCTCCTGCTGTCATCAAATCCTGTAGTTTCTTGTAACTAAGAAATGTTAATCCATTTAAACTCAGTCTAATGTAAATTTTCTTTAGGCTAAGTATTTTTTTCTCTTTTACTGCGTGATTTCTAAAGTTTTCTCGGTCCTCCATGTTGACTTATCATGTTATTGTAGTTCGTTCGCTGCTTTAAACATAATTTATTAAAATCTATTCGATCTATCTTAATGTTACACGTACTGTATGGTGGAGGCTTAAAAGCCGTGTCGAGCAGTCGATCCTATGCAGGGCAGTCGAACTGGCTCGGACATATGTCGGCGTTCGCTCCTGCGTTTCCACCCGTAGCGCTATCGAGTTAGAGTCACTTGTGGTAGACCGCAGGAGAGAGGCGCGCAGCGGTGGGGTCCTCGCACCGGTCCGCTCTACGCCTCCCTTCAGTCAGTTTAGTAGCAGCGGTGCACGCACACCGCACGCACAGTTCTCGCGCGCGCAACGAGAAGGTACGAGTATGCATGCGATCACGCACTGGCTTCCGGTGCCCTCTCGACCGATACCGAGCAATCCCGGCTAATGGGTCCCGCACTTATCGGACTTTGTGTTGTGCACCGAGTGCCCTGTGGAGCCAGTGTATACGATCCGGTGCCTAGATCGCAGTGAAATACCCAGTGCCATTTAATGAGCGGAAACGTGTTGATCTAATTTATCACACTAATAGTGTAGTGTTTATTTCTCTTTACGATAAAACGGATACTGTAATTTATATACAAACAAACTCAGTGTCTCATGTGATCTGTATATCACATTTAACCATACAGGCTCGACGCATTCATACATAATTAATGTGTTTTGGCCTTGTTGTCGTAGCTTAATTGAAAAGAATAATACATGTTTAAAATTATTGCAATGAGAAAAAAAAATCGGATTTAAATATTGTAGACTAAACAGAAGTCACGAAATAATGTATTATAATCTCGTGTAAATAGCTTGCATTGTAATATTGTATTAACCTAGAAAAGTCGCGGTTAGATAGCGATAATATGTCGGTGGCGGTGCAGCTGGGGTGTAGACAGGCGAGGATGTGTCCGCCGCGGGCCATATGGCAGCAGCGCTAGTAGCCTTATTAGGGACGCATCCAAGGCGACACTCGATGCACTTATACGGCGTAATTGCTTCACGAAACGGGCTAACGTACAAAACTCTTTATCACCACTTAATAACGGATACTTAACATTTTTAAAAGATCTTTGAAAACTGTAGAGTATTGAAAGCGGTTAAAGTTTGACCGGCTGCGTAACTGCATAAGAGATAAGGTAGGGCAAGCGGTTTGCGAGTAAGTTATGCAAGCGAGACGAGCGGTGGAGCGCTGCACGGCGGGCACGGCCTGGCGGGGCGGTTCGTTGACCAGTGCGTTGTCCCGCCGCGCGCGGCTGCCGCGAAGGTCGCGGCCCACAGATATCCATGCACCACACGCTGCACCTTCACCACTATCCGCAGAAATACTTCGCCAACTCCCGTCGTCCCTAATTAGATCAACACGTCACCGTTCCCTCCTTTTATATGTACAGGTAGAGCAGCTATGTGTTCACTGTGTTCAGTGCTGAAAGTTTGATTGTGAAACTAGTTATTTTTAATTGATAGTGGAATTTTTGATCTCAAAATGGTGACTTCGAGAATACCGGCTTATTCTCTCAATTCGGAGTTCAACAGGGAGTTCAGAAGTTTCCGCATAACGCGAGCGACGCCGCGGTCGAGCCTATACGCGCCAGCCATTGTCCCCATCCACGAGTACCCTAGGGTCAGCGTTCACGAACGAAGGGAGGCGCTCAAAGCGGCGCTCGCCAAAGCGTGGTCATCCAAGAGCAGCGAAAAGAAAAAGCACGACACGTGGACCGTTCCCAACGAACAGAGCCGGACTGGTATCATGACCGCAGATTTCACCAACAAGCCGCAATATAAAAACGGCGTCAACGGCGAAGACGTTTCACGAGTTGCACTCGTCAAACATGAATTCGAAAGCAAAGATGTGGAACGTAGAGAATCGTTCGACAATCGGGTGGAAGGCGGTCAGCCTGCAAGCTTTAGTTACAGCCGGCTCAACGGGAACGGTATAGACATACAAGAAACTCTCAAGAAGGGCTGTGATAAAGGTTTACACAGTAAACATTTAGGCTATACAGACTACTCAAATAATGTTCCTAAATGTAAAACTAGTTTCGAGAACAACTTCCTCAAGCAGAACCACGAGGATCGTTACGGAAAACGAAACGGGTACGACGTGGTACTGAAGCGTACTGATAGAGACTTAAACCTTAACAGTGTCGAATACAGCAGCCTAAATGGCGACACTTACGATTCTTTGAAGTATTCGCGAACTGCGAACGGAACAGAATCAGTGCAATATAAAAGTTACGGTAAGGCAGACACCGTTAAGAGTAAATTGCTCAGCACAGATAGTCCGAGAAGCGTAACGTCTTGCAACGGAGAAAAGTTGAATGGGTACGGAGGAGCCGAACGACGCAGCGCCAAAGAGCAACAGAGGACGCTGACCAGCGGCTCCAAGTCCGTCGTGGAGCAGCGCCTGGCCGAGCGGCTCGAGGTCAAGGTGGCCGAGCTGCCGGCGCTGTACCTCGGCGTCGACTCGTGGACGCCCAAGTCCCACGCCTTCCAGAAGAGCATGCGCGAACACGAGTGGAGCGTATCGTATGTAACACTATTTTGCCAAGGAGCAATGCATTTTCATGTTCTTTACTAACAACCACTTTCCTAATATCTTTCCGACGTTCGTCTGATAGTCTGTGATTTCATATTTGTCAGGAATTTATTAGTAAATACTGACGGATTAACGCCAAGCGGTGTCAACGTGAATGGCAATAATAAACTAGGTTTGCGATGCCCGAGTGCATCGACTTGCTACGGGTCTGGAGCGCGCGAGCCGGTCCCTGCACATGTTTCGCTAACCATGCACCAACTTACCATAAATACTCTACCCGTCTTACTCCGTTTCTATTTACCGTGAATAAATTCCAATTCGTAGATATTTCTTTCTTTAACATTTCACACTTCCTCATGTTAGAAAAACGACAGTTATTTATCATACGATTTTTTTTAGTATAGGAAATTTGTTAGATAGGTATTGATGTATTGTTCAGATTATGCTATTTGTTTCGCTTTCGTAAAAACTAGTGCCTACGTCAATTCTTAGGATTAGTTGTCAAGCGGACCTCAGGGTCCCATGAGCCGTGTCAAAATGTCGGGATAACGGGAGGAAGATGATGGTGATGTTTTATTTACTGTTAGAAGTATTAGAACAAATTAAATTATTTACAGAAAATACTTTAATTTGTTTTTATTTTAAGTAGAAACACTCTAATATATAAATTATAAACTGAAATAAATGTAATATACTAAGAAAAAAAACCGGCCAAGTGCGAGTCTGACTCGCGTTCCAAGGGTTCCGTATATTACACAATTTAAACAATGTATTTTTTATGTGAAATGTCTTTGAAAAACCTGTAGGGGTCGGATCAAAAACTAAGTAATTAAGTCCGACTCACGCTTGAATGCACATTTCTAATAGGTTTTCCTGTGATCAACAGATGGCCTTGGGTAAAGATTTTGTGTATTCTTTTCAAAATTTTAGACCCAGCAGTTTCGGAGATAAAGGGGGAATGGTCATTTTTTGCCTACTTTCTTGAATAACTTTTCAACTTTATCCTAAAATTATAAAAAAATTATATTTGAGATTCCCACAATGAGCTCTTTCATTTGATATATAACACGATATAGTTTGAAAAACTTAATTTTTTAATTTACTCATTTACCCCCCAAAAGTAGCCCTCATGTTTAAAATTCATTTGTTTGCGTTACATGTCCGTCTTTGGGTCACAAACTTACATATGTATACCAAATTTCAACTTAATTGGCCTAGTAGTTTCGGAGAAAATAGGCCATGACAGACGCACGAGTGATCCTGGGTTCCGTTTTTTCCTTTTGAGGTACGGAACCCTAAAAATTACCAAGGCCTCAAGTGCCCCAGGCTGGAATCGAACCAGCGTTTACTTCAGTTTATGATGTTTTATTTGTTTCCGATTAGAATTATCCTTATGTAAATGAAGTCAACATTTATATGAATATGTTCGGCGACAAAATTAGAATAAATTACGTAGATACCTACATTCTCGATCGTAAATTGAATTACTTAGGTTCGATTGCTCCAAACCGTCTGTCACCGTTAAAGCGTTCGCTAAATTTATTGTATAGGAATTTTCATGGTACTCGGTTGAGTGATATTGACCAGTCTGTTAAGTATGGTTGGTGCAACTGGCCCTTATAAATTGTGGTCATTCGACGATGCGGTCTGATAGAATTGCCCATGTTTCGTAAAGAGCAACTAACCAACATACGGTATTACGTAATAGCTACTATACGGAAGTACAAGTTGCATACCTATCAGCAGATTCTGACGTCCTTAATTAAGTATCATATAACGGAATGAAAAATATTTTATTATTACTCACGATCCCTATAGAAATCTACTGAGGATCCAAAATCGCGATACAAAAAAGGCCTTGGAGACTGAGCCACGTGCTTTTCAGGGTGATTCCATCCTTAAGAAACTGCATACTCGTGGTCAGAAAGAGATAAACAACCATTATAAAAATTTACTAACCTAATTACAGCAGCTTACTCAATTTAAAAAACTTTCAGTGTCCCTGGTACGCATTAAATACCTTACTTCGATTCTTCTTAAGCCGATACGCTACATTCTTTAGCAAAATAATCTGTTTGCTCATAATACAATTTTATAATTCAAAGTGACAGTCTCCGAGAAGTTTGGCCGGTTGTGCAAATTGTTGCACAATTTAGCGTGAGTCACCATCGTTGCGCTTTATTCCATCCTGCTGCTGCCCGGGTTGCTTAACCTCGCTACTCTTTACCGCAATTTCGCCGCCGTAATGGTAAACTCACATTGAAGTCAAATATTCATTAAAACCATTTAATTTTCGTCAAATATAATCTTGTACACATTTTTCATAATTGTGGGTTTTATTAACATAAGTAGTTTTGTATTGTGTCTTAATGTGAAATTTTCAACTGTAATTTTCGTGGTCATGTTTTCGAAGAATCACTTCGGCTCACTCAATGGCACTATCGGGTATACTCGGGATAACTGGATACGTTATCAAAATCTGCTACCACTTCTACAAATCTCTATCTATGTATGTCTATGACATTCATTTTATGTTAAAATTAAAACAGCTTTCTAGTTTAATCTGCACCGAAAGAGAAATGCTCGCACACTCGCGCTCTAAAGGCATTAATTACTTCTATGGCAGAAATATCACCGGCCGTGGTCTAAAGGGTATCAAAATTATTTTAACTAATAAAGCTACATTTTTCACTAATATTGTTACTAAATACTACTAGTGCGTGACTTTAATGAGCTATCAGTCACGTAAGTAAATGCCGCAATAGTTAATTGTTTTCTAAATATATTTAAAATCTGTAATAACAAACTAATGGCACAATGAAACGTAGATGTATTCGTCCATTGAGATTAATTTCGATAGTTTGCAGCAAATGTTTCAAGGTCTTGTTCTGCTTAGCTGATCGGAAATGATATGTTAACTCCGTTATCTGATTGTAATGTGTCTTTGTACCACTTCTCTTGTCACCCTCATATGAGCACTGCAACGCTGTAGTTATTGTTATGGCCTAGAGAGGTGTAGAGAAAGTGTCTTCAATATGTTGTGGTGAAGCTTTGTGGCTTCTCCGCAACATAATGAGACAATTTCACTAAATAATTTGTGAAAATATATCGAATAGGTTAATAATTGAAATCAGTTAGGTATTTCGCTCAGACATGCTCAATTCAGGGAAGTCGTAACGGGGAATAATATCTTAACGTAACTGTTATTCATTTAACGTAATACCTGCTAAATAAGTAATATTCATTAACGTGTACTTACGCCTGAACCGTAATGACGAGCGTTTTAAAAGCACAACGCGCAAAGCACACATAACATTAATATAAATTAAGATAAAGACTTAGGAATATTGCTCTTATTATTTAGGCATAAATAATGTGTATAACCTTTTCAGTCAATGCGCTTACATTTATGATGGATAGAAAAGATAGTTTGTTTGGTTCGTATGTCGGACAAATGTCTAATGTGGGTCCGATCAACTTTCACTGTAGACTGACTGGTCCCACTCGGTACCACAAACACGTGCCCGCATACCCAACAACGAACGTCTCTTGCATATTTTTATGCAATTTCTTTACGACTTCTAACGTAACAATTAAAATCGGTTAGAATAATCTCGTATTCAACATTAGGCAGTGGGCGGCACCTAAAAATTGTCAGGCGATTAGTTATAAATAATAGTCTCAGCTTAATGCAAGGTGTTTGTTTATTGCAGCGCGATTCGCTAACTAATTAGGTACCTACCGGTATATTTTAAAGTCACATTTCGTAATAAACTAATTTGCCTAAAGGTAATCATATATTTTCTATTGGTTTGTTAATTGAGAGTAACTATAACACTGATTTAAACTTTCACGTTCTTTACTCATTATTATTTTTAATAATGAGAGTAAGTATGTTAACTTGTGATTCCATATATTGTTGTTGATAAATAACGAAACTATCGTAATTATAACTAAAGCTAAACTAAGTATTAGAGCAAAAGTAATTAGGTAATTACCTATAAAATGCGTACATCCGACGGCACATGGTGAAATCGTTAATTCGGTAGTCAGTCTAATTTGTTTAGCGCTAGAAAGGAGTCATGGTTGTCATTGACCCGACGACCGCCGGCGCGGGCGGTGTTTTTTAGTCTCGCCCGTACTGACACAGTTCACAGTATCTGCCCATCCGGCACGGCCTTGTCGGCGGCCGACAACCGTCCAACTTGACACCAAATACAAACAATTTTCCAACTATGGAAATATTTCCACACATAACTGGCGCACTGCTCAAGAATGTGCTCTCTATAGATATCGAAGTTTTAATATTTGGATTTGATTCCTTGTACTTCAACGGAAAATTAATTGTAAAACATATATATTTTTATTTGCAATATTCCTCGGACAAGTAATTCACTTGTTAGTCCATATCCATGCAATTCAGAACTTACGGTTCCTCCACTTTGACTATCAATTTCTGATTTCGTTATTTCTTTTAAAATGTAGTTGGTCCCATACATAGGAATAGACATGACGTCGGCTAAAGTTGCAAACTTCGTAACTCCTGTCCAGGAGTTGTGAGGTTGGAGACTTCAGCCGACGGTGTGATCCTTACAAAAACGGGCTCGATTAAGATAAAGAAAAAAACCGGCCAAGTGCGAGTCGGACTCGCGCACGAAGGGTTCCGTACCATTACGCAAAAAACGGCAAAAAAATCACGTTTGTTCTATGGGAGCCCCCCTTAAATATTCATTTTATTTAGTTTTTAGTATTTGTTGTTATAGCGGCAAGAGAAATACACCATCTGTGAAAATTTCAACTGTCTAGCTATCACGGTTCATGAGATACAGCCTGGTGACAGATGGACAGCGGAGTCTTAGTAATAGGGTCCCGTTTTTACCCTTTGGGTACGGAACCCTAAAAAGAGGTATTACCGGCTCACAATTGACGTGAAACCTTGACCGGACGTGGTCGTGTCACGTTGGGTTATGATTTCGTAACCGAGTCGAGTCGCAGTTTCGGCCCGAGATCGATTATGGTCATTGTGCCTCGACGTTTTACTCTCGGTTTCACGATCTGAACTTGTAAATAGTTTTTGCTTGTTCTGTTCTAGGTATGTGTCTCTATATTTTGAATATACCTATTATGACAGTGATTCGTCTATTCGTAGTATAATATAATTCGTCATTGTTTCTTGATCTAATCTGTTTATTTATTTTTATACAATAGTCTCCGCCGACAACAACGATGCTTTTAACATTTACCATTCCAAATACCTACTTTTAGTCAACCAGAACTATTTGATAGCTTTAATAAATAATTATATTAATGGAGTTTCCGGTGGCTACAATATAATTGGAACTGACGTAGATATTAAGTTTAATAACCGAGAAATAACGAGCCGTAAAGGAAATCAATTGCTTTTCCTTCTCAATATACTGCCATGAAATGTCTAATTACCTCCACCAGTAAGCAGTGTTTACATATACTTGAACATGTGTTACAGGTTCCAAGTTACATACTCATGTAGTTACGTAGAGTCGGCTTTCACCTTCGGCGAGCAAGCACCTCAGGTTGCCCGTCGTAATTAAAGCTCCTTAACCGGCACTTTTACGAGAAGAGCGGAAGGAACCGACCGACCTGGCGCTTTCCATTCCACCAATTAAAAAGAAAACAAGGCCTTAATGAGCGAAATTAAGCCAGCCGTTAATAAAATTCATAAAGAGAACTTTCAGATGTTTTAAATCACGAGCTGCAACATCTCGTCACTGATGTGAATTTGTCGTAAGCATTAGTTTCTTAAGAGATTCACAAGCCGGTTTTCGCAGTAAACATTACAGATACCGCGAATCGATAATGTTGACGTCGTCAGTCGCTGAAAGTGAACGCTGTGTGTTTGTATTCGCGACGTATTCGTTGGACACTGACGCTTGGCTTTATCCATCATTGAAACGCCCTGGGTGACTGCCGGTCGCGGCGCGCCGACGCGACAATACCAGCTATTCAACGGAAGTACGTAAACGTGCCTTCAATATTTTATATTCAAACTAATCTGATAATGACTTACCTCCTGTTGCTAAAATTATTCAAGCACGTCACAGTTCGTCAGATTTAACTTACTTGCAGTTTCATGCCTATTTAAAACAATAATATTTCGTAATGCACCTGCATTGTAATGCCCAACTTCATTATGCACGTGCAGAATCGATCACATGAGCTGCCATTGAGACGTGTTCAAGTTCAACGTGTGGTGCTAAACACAATGTGACATTTAAATGCTGCCATTTATTAGCGGCCGCCCGCGCAGCTCTGTTGGCGTTAGTTGACGACTCGACCGAGCTCGGAATTGGATCGTTTGTGAATGCAGATAACTTAATCTAACGCCATATGCCGCATATGGACATCCATCTATCGTTCTGTTTACGGCTTTTTTTAATGCAAGTTCCCATTTCCCAACTTCGAATTGTTATACAATGAATTTATTTTTTATTTTATTTATTTGGGATCACCAACACTGAAAATTAATCTCGCTCTAAGCGATTATGCTTAAGTACATTATTCTCAAACAGAATTTTATAAGTAAGTTTATCTCTAAGAGATGATAATATAATCTTATACATAGGTAGTCAAAATAAAATGGTTTTTCGTAACTTTGTTACTATTTGAAGGGTCAAATAATGGATGACGTTCATTTCGTATAAATAACTAGCGACCCGCCCGGGTTACACAAAAACTTTACAAATTATATAAAACCTTTATCCTCAAGAATTACTCTATTGATAGGTGAAAAGCGCATCAAAATCCGTTGCGTAGTTTTAAAGATCTAAGCAAACATAGGGACAGACAGACAGCGGAAAGCGACTTTGTTTTATACTATGTAGTGATGATTCAGCTACTCGTTACTAGATGTCACCACTTTGTCCATATCTTCCAACAAATGATTTTAAGATTACCACTCTCTACTTAAAATTGACATAATCTCAGACTTCTAGTCATGTATGCCATATTTAACCCTTTAATATCCCCTTGGTCGGTAAACCAATTACGTAAAGTTAATTCCATTATAGAAGTGAGAGCGCCACTTACACATTCTTGTAGTTGCAGTTCACGTCAGTTGGCCATTCATTCCCTACCTTCTTCTTAACCGGTACATATTTGTATTTAAGATTAAATTCGACCATGATGTATATAGAAAAATTAGACGAGGAGTGTGATGATAGTGTTCGATTGATAAGGGTTTTCGACACGCTTCTCTATAGTCCACAACACATGCGGGTTTGTTGGTAAGTGACATTACCAGTCTGAAACCAACTCATGGCGTGACGTTCACGCCCGTCGGAAACTCAGAAACGAAACCTGTTTTGTTTGCAAGACCCTGTCTACTTTTCATCAATCCGAATAGTTTATGCCTACGAACCGTAAAGAGATTTTCAATATTAGGTGCATGCAAATTTAAGGTCAAGGTAAGCTGTTCTCAACAAAGTTAACTCATTGCACCTATATCCCTATCTGAAACACGCGATCTAAAGATAACCTCGTGGGTTTTTTATTCATAATAATATTATCAAGATAGATTGTTCAGTTAGGTATGAAGTTAGTTGACGCACCGTTTGCAAACGCGAATTTATTGTATGTTGCTGTATCTAAGCAATCATGCCGCGCGTGCGACAGTGGTCGTGTGCTGAGTCGATTGGCAGTACGCCGGTGACCGCAGCCCACGGCAGGTTCCTGTCAAGTGTGGCGTACTCTTGACATGCCTTGCTTCGCTTTACAATGGCAGTTCCTCTCGACCCTCTATCGCAACATTCGCTATCATTCAAAGAAACAGTCGACCGCGATACACGTCATCTGTTAACCTTGGCTTGCTGACTATTCATTTTGTGTGTGCCCGACAGTGCAGCGGATTTAGTGCTAACGTTTTACGGTTTATTGATCAATGTATACTTTCATATTGTAGCTATTATACTTGTTAAATGATGAGTGAATAGAAAAGAACTTGATAAATGGCATTGTTATATACATATGTTTCACTGTAATCACCAGTGGACTCTAAGGTTATTAAAGGCCTAGGCACGGGGCGACGTCGTTGGGCTGCTCTATGCGCGGTCCTACGCGTCTGCTGCGTGCCGCCTCCCGACCAACTCGCGCAGCTCATAGACCCTCACTCCGCTGGCAGAGGACGATCGACAACGTTAGTAACAGCTCCACGTTCCTAGTACGCTCTAACCTCACCTCAACATTATTTGTATACGATTCGTTATCGTGTTACCTTTTCACTAACCCCCTACAGCCTATTGATCGATGATTTCGCAGCTCGGAGCACTCGTGGAGGCGGCGAAATGAACGCTCCAAACGTTCGCATCACAGGCGATCGCCGACTTCACACAGGCGGCGGAGACATCACCGCGACGAGTCTTCACCTCGTTCACCCCCGGAACAGGTCAGTAACCGTTCCTTATTTCTTACTTTAAGGAGAAGTATGAAAGGATTTTTTTCTTTATACCCAACGCTCGTCATCACCACAAGTGTTCACCCGAAAGCCTGTCTGTTAGTTGGTCGAACATAACGTTAGCTCGTGTACCTGTCGAATGCAAAATGCGGAACCAGAATAAAGCGCGAAACGTCAGCGCGCCCGTTTGGGATAACGTGCGGGACGGGTTTGGATTGTAAACGCGCGTGCGCCTTCGCCCGTGAAGATGTGCGCGAGAGACGGCGACCTCCTCGCGCTTGCGCCCGTTCTATTTGCGTTCGCCTTCGTCAGTTGGTACGCCTTCAGTCAGTCGCGAAGCTCTGCCGGCCGCCTGGCGCGCTTCTCCCGACGCCCCGAAATACTCGCCCGCCGAGCCCGGCCGCGCGCGAGCGCGAGCCATGGCTGACCAACCGTCGCGTCCGCCGCCTAACAATTTACTCTTCTGCGGGCCCCCGCCCGCCCTTCCACCCGTTCTTCTCTTACCGGCAAACTACCCTCTCGAACCACCCGCACTGCCTGCGCAACCTGACAGTGCCCCAAGGTTAACAAACAATGAGAATACTCTGCACGAAATAAACAACGTGGGTGTGCCAACTTACAACACTCAATTTGAAACACATGCGGATGACCCCGAGCTACAGAAGGACCTTTATACGCAGCCTGTGTTACCAGCATTCAATAGCAATTTTAGAAGAACAAATAGTTTCGATGCGTCATACATATACGATGAATTAGAAAATGAAATTGAAATTAAACCACGGCTGTGTAGGTCTGAGCCAGACTTATCTAGATGTGGGTTGATGGTTGAACCTGAAGTTTTTGTAGAATATGAACCCCACGACACTGCTCCACTTGTACTTAATAATCCGTTTTATGACGGATCATACGCCCTAGGTCCCGCGCAATACAGCCAGCCAATTGTCATGTTACCTGATGATTACATGGCGTTTGAAGACTGCTTCGTGCCAACGTGGGATTATAAACCAGGAGAATTTATTCAGAGAGAAATGTATTTTGACAGTGTACCCATGATACCGTCCAACGATCCTTGGGCCATTATGCAGTATGGTACAGACAATGCTGCATTTGAATATTACACTCCTCATTACGACGAAAACGCAATTGGAGATCATAAAGATATTCATTACATGCCATTGAGTGACATAGAATATGCGATACCTCAATACATGAGTTTGCCAGTGGTAGAAGAACCTAAAGTTGAAACGTTTACGGATAGTCATAGTCAACCGTCAGCAACAACAACTACTGTTAATAACGAACAAACCGAAGACGACAAAAGTTTACGAACTGAAGACGATCAAAGTTTACGAACTGAAGATGCAACAACAACTTGTCTTTTAAATGTTTCTAATCAAGAAACTGGCGATAATGAAAAAGTCTGCGGTGTAGACTCTATCTCCGATAACAGACAATCATCGGTCCAAAGTGAAGGGTCGTTAATTGCAGATACCTCGATCGATGTTACGTCTAGCTTGGCATTCGTACCGACCAGCCAAAGTTCAGAGACGCCCCTGGGCGGCGACGCCACCAGCGACGACGACACGTCCCCGTCCTCCACCGACTACCACGAGGCTTCTGCTCTCGACCTACCTCAAAGTCTCGACGAACTGTCTTCTTGTGAAAGCACAGACTTTTCACAAAGTAGGGACGAGGTTTCGCCGCTTATTCCTAATCCACCAAAATTTAACGAAATAGTGCCAAGTGATGTTAGTAACAGTGTGAAAGATGAAAACTTAGTTCCAAATAAAACACCAGTTAATATTCCTAATCAGCTCATTCCAAATAACAACAACGTGATGCCTATAATTAACATAACTAATAGTATACCAGATAGAATAGACTCTAAAACAGATGTCACGCCAAGCATATCAGTTGAAAAACACGCCATTGTACCTGTCTTTGAAAATCATGAACAAGTTACAAAAGTGAGTGAATCGTTATACTGTAATAATAATAATGAAAAAAATATAGAAGCTTGTCAAATTGTGAATACCAGTGCTGTAAAAGTCAGTGTCCCCGAAATATCGCCTATAACACCGCCGCATCCGCCGGCAGTGCCGTCTTCTTGGTTAACTAATAGCAAAACATCGGTCGGTGACAATGAGAAAGGTGCAGTGCCTTACACATCACCACAGATACAAATAGAACATGTAGAGGCGTCAACAGTAGTGGAAAAGGATGCTAAACTTCCGCCGAAGCAGCGATCTTTCGAGAGCAAGCCGGCTCCAGCGGAGCCCAAACCTTCCTGCTCTTTTGTTCCTCTTGTTGTACCACCACACGTGCCCCAATTCAAGCCGCAAGAACCACCTAAAGAAGTAGAGGTCAGACTCATATTTAACTTTAAAAAGTGTGTTTATACAACTACAAAAAATAAATATTTAGTCATTATATTATTATTAGACATTTCTGAATCAAGTATGACCGCTGTTTAAGTAGAAGATATATGTACGCATTGCGCTACTGCTACTAGCATTCGTGAATATTGAGAGCATGTGTATCTATTTTTGCATATTATCAGGTCAAGGACTGGTATTCTTAACAATCAGATATTTAACCACGCTGTTGAAACCACTGCATTAAATGTTTTAACTAATGAAATGCAGAATGCATTGCTGTTTCGTTATATAATATTTTACACAATAACAAAATCATATGCATGTATGTCCTCGTTAAGATGTTAAATTCAAATTAATTAGAATGGCAATTTTAGGTTAATTCCGCATATTTCCGGTGTTTATAGTTGGCTTATATCATGACATGAATATAAACGCATTGATTTTTTTATGAAGCCTTCAGCTGTAAACAAATGCACGTACATGACAACGAAAATAGTCTTAGCAGCTGGTACAAGCATGTGATTCCAATGGCGCTCGCTAGATGGCGCCACGTGGCGCATATTCGCGCATTAAAAACAACGCATGCGCACAGGAATAGTATCGCGACGATCACCTTCACCTAGGCGAAGCACCGCACACCCGTTGTTATGATTACACACGACCCTCCAACGCGCGCCGCCCACTCGATGAGAGGACAAACCTTTATCCATGCACTGACATGAGAAAGTAGGTACCCTCAACACCTCACTTTATGAAATTTCGTTTATTTGTCACCTACAACCGCTACATCCAATACCAAGTCATATTTTTATACAACAGTAATAACCAGACGTTTTGGACGATTGTTTTGCGCTCTGTCATGTTTTATTGCATCTGGCGTTTAGCAGTTTGTGCATTCTATTGATACTGAAATTACTGAATGGCGCTTTGTATATCGATAACAACTTTCCAAGCGCGAATAGTAGTAATGTACCAAAATAGGTTTTGCATTTTAGGTAGGTAGGTAAATTTGTGATAGAGAACCTCGACCTATGATGGCGGTCCCCGCTTCCCGAGTGTCATTTACAAACTGTAACCGAAGCCAGGGTCCAAAACAAAGGAGTCCACAAAAGCGTAACGACCTTTGCCTCTCTATATAGACGAGGAGCACTCGTCCGCAAGGGTGGCATGTTAGTATGCATTTCCGGAAAACTAAAATTGATAATTTACTAGATAGCTCTAGGTTTCATCCTACCTGTAACTAAAGCCTTCGTCTCGATTATGCCGTACGCTGCATTGTGTAGACATAGAGTATTCCCATACAATCTGACGCTATTTAGCACCGTGCGAAGTGCATGGTGGGGGTAAGTAAAGCGATCGCAGCGTAAGCGGTGGTAAAAATTGGCACTAACGGAAGTTAGCGTTTTTAACATTTCATACCTCTAAATAGAACTTTAATTTACGATTACTAAGATATTTATTTAAATTGCATTGTGTAAGGGACCATTGCAATATGTATGAAATGCTTAATATAACTAACGTATTTAATTTGATAATTATTAATATTGTATCCGTCTTCTTTTTGTAGAAGATAAGAATGGATATATTAAGTTATCCTTAAAAGATAGACATACATACAAGAGAAACCATTCTACCAGACGTTCTAATATCTCAAACGGATTGGGCAGCGTTTTCGATTAAAGCTCTTAGCCAGCGTGATTTTTTTCTGGCTTCATTAGCAAATATCGTCATACTTCAACCAATTTACACAAAACCTTAACAAATTATACGCCTTAACCTTCCTCAAGAATCACTATACTCATAGGTGAAACCCGCATAAAAAATCCGTTCAGTAGTTTTCACTGAAATTATTACGATTTACTTACTTCTCGCTTAATAGTTGTGATAAAATACGGGCCTATAGTTGCAACGGCTGTGTGGCGCTGTCGTCGTGCACGGTCCCAATACGCAGCAAACGGATTAACGGGATAACGGGGACCAAGTCATAAGCCGTGTACCATATACTTGCTTAACATTGCCTGGTTAAAAAACAGTACCTACTCGTAAAGTCAACGTAGACCCACTCGAACATTTGACTAATAGATAATAATCAAGAAGTTTCCGCTTCAATTGTTTTGAATTGTACTACGAATTTTAAATTGAAACCCGCCTCTAGCTAGTTGAAGTCAGTTTTGCAAATGAATCAGATGTCCCGCAACTTCATTACAACAGAAGAAATCATTCTGACGTTTATAATATAATGCGTGACCAACGACCCATATTGTATAAATATGTGTGCAGGTTTATTGAGAAATTTGGAGTTGGAGTATTCTCGAACTCCAAATTTGTACCGTGCCGTGTTATCTTCTTTCTTATTAACAGTTATATGTTGTCCTTCTGGATGTTTTTTTAGCGTTTATATCTTATTTCGTAATTAGTAACATTTACACTTGACGATTACTCAACAGCAAAGTCAAGAGTTCAAGTTCGTCGGTATATGATGTATGTAGGCATGTCGGTATCGCGTATCATTAAAGCCGGCGAGTGGCACGCTCGCAGATATGGTCTGATAAATGCGGTACGCCGTTTCGTAGCCCACCTATCTATTTGGTAATGCCCAGTTCCTTCCGGCCGACCTTGCCCGTATCGTTTACTGCGTCTCTGCGCCGGCCACCTTCAGTTAATTCAATCAATTTTTATGTAGCCCTCGTGAGACATACGAATACTTTATTGGAAAAAAAGGTAAAATATTTTAGCAAGAGTACTTATATATAGGTAATAGGTAGTCATCAAAATTGCTTTAATATTGCCTCGGTTACCACGATAGTTACTCATGAAATAAAACTGAAAACGGATTATATCGCGTATGATTTTAATTGAATATGATTGAATTTATAATACACCCCCAAAAAAAATTAAAATTGCTTTAATCTTCTAGTACATATTCCGCAAAAGTCTTAAGGGGCCCACTGATTATCAGTCCGCCGGACGATATCGGCCTGTCAGTTGTTCGGAACTGTCAAATTTTTGTTCTAACTGACAGGCCGATATCGGCCGGCGGACTGACAGTCAGTGGGGCCCCTTTATACTGGGAACGAATAAAAAACCGGCCATTAAAAAAAACGTCAAAAAATCACTTAAATATTTATTTTGTTCTGTTTTTAGTAATTTGTTGTTATAGCGGCAACAGAAATACCATCATCTGTGAAAATTTCAACTGTCTAGCTACACTACACGATTCATGAGATACAGCCTGGTGACAGACGGACGGGCGGACAGCGAAGTCTTAGTAATAGGGTCCCGTTTTTACCCTTTTGTACGGAACCCTAAAAATATGTAATTTATCTACACAGCTAATCCTTGTACCGACAACTGGGAGTTACAAGTGTATGTCCACTTACCACCAGACGGGTCCTTACGCTCTCGTTTTTTAGCATTAAAAAAATGGTAAACAATCTTAATGTCTTTTTATTGAAAAATACTTTAAATAATGTTTTAACTATTAGGTACTTATGAAACGAAAAGAATGGAAATATGTATACACGGTGGCAAAAAAAAAGAGTGCATTCCCGTTGCCAGGGAGGTTTTGGGATTATACTGAGCATCTTTTACTATGGGAACAACCCCGAAATCGCGAAACAAATTTGGCTGGTTCATACATTTTGGCTGGTCCATGTTCTATGAGTAACTTATTTTTCAAGTGTTTTTCAATAAAAAAACTCGTCAAGATTATTAACCCTTTTTTTAATGTTAAAAAAACCGATGTATAGTTACGCTACAGTCACTACGCTAATACGCCTGATGTAATAAAAATGTTCAATTTACCTATTTACATTTCCCGATCGACATAGCAAAATTCTTGCTTTTCTTTACATTAGGACGGCTGCAACTTGGCTGTGATGTCACACACAGCACTTGCTGGTATGGTATGATACGTACTTACGGTATCATTTTGTAAGAGGCGTTTCGTTCGAGCGCCAAGTACGAATTATTGTCAATTTGACGTGTTAGGAGTTGAGGCATTAATGAAGTTAGACCCATTTAGACATTGATCTTCATAAAAAGTAGGATAAAATGACGCATGCATACAAAATCTAGTCAACATGCGTATAGGGATACCTAAGTGAATATTATTGTGTTTATTCAAAGAAAAGTATGTGTAATTGCGTTGCTAAAGGAGTTGTCGACAATTAACGTGCCGCCTAAACGCGGATAAATCCTGTTTCAACCGATGAAAGATTCCATTACGACTCTCCGCTCCATTGGTTTGCACTCTTCAATCCGTCGCGGCACCATACAGTTCGCTTCGAGACGATGAACGTCTCGCCTGAAATTCTGCCACAACCGTTTTAACGTGTTTTTTTATTTTGTTTTATTAAAATATAATCTTCATTATCCCTTGTTATTGAAAGAAGATACGCCGCGCACTAGGTGGTTGTATCGCCCCCGCGATACAGTTGCGAGGCAGCCGGCGGGCTGAACACCCGCCGCCCTAACTTGGGCTACATTCCGTGTAAACCGTGTGAAGTGTAGTGCTAACACAATGACAGAATTAGTAATAAAACACCAGCATATAAGGCTGCCTCCCTCCTTGAGGTTCACGTCTTTCTATGAACTTTATAAGCGGTTTCTTAAAGATCATGGGTGTAAGTGGCATGATGTAGTTAAAGTGTTGTCCGCGGTAGCTGAAATACTTTTCGATGTGGATGGTGCGTGTAGTGGGCTATGTTCCAAGGTCAGTGTCATCTCTATAAAGGGATCTCTCATATATTTTCATCACTTCATGCCATTCTTTTGCTGCTTCAGGCTAATGAACTAACCACGTTTCTTATTTAAGTTTATACATATATTACGTTTAGCAAATGATAAATCTCTTAGATTATGTTTCCGAGTAAATTGAGTAAGTAGGTACATATTAGTACTTCATTTATTTATTCTTAACCCGGGTTCGCAGAGTCCCTCTTTGTAGTGTTAACAATACGTGCCCCTGAGAACTAGGGGATGCGTTATCCAATCCCGAATCGTTTCTTACCTGCACCCCAACTCGAATAAATACTAACAACTGACTTCATCGACAGTTGACAGCCGGCTGCACGGCCTATGTTATTGTACGAAACGTTCGTAAAGATAGTGTTCAGTGATGATAGTGCCCATTCAATACCTAGAATTCACCTGTGCTAGCCCTTCATTCGGGACGTTGTTTTTATTAATTACTCTGTGTATAACTGCTTACAAAATGAAGACTTTAAACATTGTAAAGGCTCTCAAATATAAGTTACAAAGTTTTAACTATCCTCTGTCTCTCGATGATTGCATGTTAATACCAACGGTATGTACCTACTTCCTTTTAGTCTATTAAATAAAATAATCTTTTCTCAATAGTTGCGAAATAAGTGGATTCTGTATTGGTTTAAGCCACAGCTACTTGTCAAACACGTTGGTCATGTGAAATGGTTTGCATGTCGTGCTATTTAAATTCTAGAACAAGAAAACGTTACCATTTCGCTGAACATGAACGTAACGTAACCTACTACCTACTGTAAAATTGGCAAGTGAAAGTAGCCACTTTTAATAGACGTCGGGTTGCGATAAACATGCTGAGATCGTGAAATATCTTGGCAGAGCGTTTCCGATGCATTGCATGCAAATGTACCTAAGAATGCGAATTAATGCAACTCACCCTTTACACGTTCAAATCAAACATTTATTTCAAGTATAAGTAAGCCAGACGAGTACTTACTAAGATAAAGATATCGCAATGAGTACTCTCTTTGCCTGCAACAGCTTTGTTTACTTACACTGTGCCTTGTAACTTGTGACAGTCGCACGGACCGCCCTCGTGTTTCGTTGTTTCCCAGCTATCGGACGTGCTTCATTGCGCCCGCATCCGTTCTGCTTTTAGTGCATTATACTTTTTCCCTATTAGGATATTACATGATACATTATCCTTATCGTTGCACGTTTGACCTGTTAGATAAGAGTTACGGCGTGTACAGTGATGATGATATTGTGGCACACGCGTGTCCAACGGCAGCGCATCATTATTCCGTGCACGCGCTCCACTAACCCAATTACACGCCGCTTATTGACAGAACTGTCTTGGCTCTCAGCTCGCCGGTCAGAGAAAGGCGCTCGCCTCGCTATCAGGCAAACATTGCAATATGTCCCTTTCAATGAAAATGATAAAAGGCGCCCTTGGCGATGAAGGTAGATGTCATCTTCACCTGAAATTAAACTCGAAAGCGTAGGCAATAGAATGGATGCCAAAATCTTGTGTGCGTTGATGACTAATACCGATATTATTTTATGAGAGTATATATAATATTAAATTGAAAATATACTTATATATGACTTATATGCAAGTGGAAATCAAAGCTGAATTTGTGCTACCGATATTAATAACTTAATATGTACATGAATATTAGGTTACTAAAATATTTTTACGCAAAAATATCGAATTTTCATTGTGCCAAATCCGGTGCGGTTTAATGTATAATATCGTTAAATAGGTATTTGTTAGCAGAATTACTTGTAAATGCCACTTTGGCATATACTCTCGTAGGTATAGAGAGAGTAATGCGACGAAATGCGCGCACGGCGGCCAGCCCGAGCGTGCGGGAGGGCGCTCCCACGGGTTGCTGATATTTTTAGTCCACGACCATTACTTGGCACTGCCGGCCGCACTCGCCTGCGCTACTGATCTTTCTGAAATTCGTTCGCGCTTAGGTACGCTCCCAATCTCGAGATAGAACCAGTGGTATGTCCGGTGGTGAAGCATTCACCCCATCGGCGAATACAAAACATATCCATTTAATAATCCTGAATGTGAAATTATGACGTTTAGTGAGTGTTGCGAGACGTGTCACAGTGAAAAGAGTGCTTACATAAAAGTGAAAACTGCTCGCAAGACTAAACAAACATGGCCAACATAACTGCAAACGGTAACGGCACAACAAGCCCTAGACGGCACCGCTACCAGAGATCATCTACTACGGCAAGCGTAACTCAGCTGTTATCAGATGGGTATTCTAGTTTTATCAATAGATTGACACGACGGGGACCCTCCGAGAAATCAGACGCCGATACAAAGCTGACAGCCGCGAGAACTAGATATGACGATAAGCTTTTATCCAACAACAAGTTATCCCTGTCGAATGTCCAACGATATGACACCAATGGGCACATCTCGCCGTATACGTCGCTCTCCGGTGTGACCAGTGCGAAGAAACTGAACGACGACCGTACGTACTCGAGTTACCTGGGCGCTTCCAAATCCCGAATAGACCTATCCCCACTGCATTCTACCTCCGGTATTAATGCTCTCGGACGTAGTGACTCATTCCGCAGAGCTCACATAAAAAATTACAATAATAAGTTGTCACCGTTTTCCAAACGATATCCCCTTAAAGAAGCTAATAACAATATAGAGAGCACCATATTTCTAGGTAGCACTAGAAGTCGCTTAGAAGATAAATATTCATCCGTACTTGATCGAATTGCAGTTCAGAAGAGGGAGAAGGCCAGAAAAGACATTGTGGACCGAGATAAGACGTTAGAGCCCGAACCGCCGAGAGGGTTGATGAAAAGTTTAACGACTACTTTCTTCGGGGAAAACTCATTTAAAAGAAATAATGTTTCTAGAGAAAAAACCCGAGATAAGACGCCTTACAGAAATACAGCTGACCGTCGAATGCCTTCGATGGGGAAAAAAAACCTGGAGAAGGAACTCTATGATAAAAATGGGTTTGATGATCCTCTTAGAGACCATCATTATGGAAAGGATAGAGATAGCATTTATCGCAGGCACAGAAGGAGGTCCCTGAGGGCCGAAAGAAGCGAGCACAACGACAAAAACAAACTTTCGCTTCGACCCATTGATATCAACATACATCCAGGTGCTCGGGACTTAGTATCGCCTCCACAGCACAGTATTTACGAGACGAATTCGAAAAACAATGTGACAAGAACTCCAACCTCGCCGGTGGGAGAAGTGGGTAGACAGAGACAGATTTACTTTCCGTCGAGCGACGAGGACGACGACAAAACGCCTGTCGGCGACCGCATGCTCAGCGAGCGGGAAACGCGACGTAAAGAAATCCAGAGTTTGATAATGAAGTACGCCCACTTAGACGAGATGTACGGGCGCATGGCAGAGAAAGGATCGGAGCTGACGGAACCCGGGCGCAAGCCGGAGCCTCTGGGCGTAGGCGACGTGGTGGCGCTGCCGCCGGAGCTGCGCAGCCGTCGGCGCCCGCAGCGCCCGCGCCACCACTTGCGGCGCGCGGTCACGCCGCCTGTAAGCACCGCCTAACCCACCGCCTGCCGTCTGCGTCTGTGTGCCGCGTGTCTATAACCTGGTCCGTGCTTTATTTGCTCACATTCCAATAGTTTCAATATGTTATGATATGACTTTCCGGTTCGGCAAAATATGTTTTCCTTAAACTGCAACCTATAAAATCCATTACTAAAAATAGGTAGCGTGGCTAACACCGATCACAGTATTGGCTGCGTCGTTACGCCTGCAAAATTGGCATGTACACAATAAGGTTCTGTAATAGTACATTTTACAACTAGTGTGAAATTGTCTTTTTACCACTAGTACCGAGGTATCTTGCCACGAGCTGAAAGCGAGTGGCAAGACTCGGTACGAGTGGTAAAAAGACATTTCACACGTGTTGTAAACGACGTTTTTTAATACAATTGCGAAAAAATAATAAATTAATATATCATTAGTAGAATCATACCACCAAACCAAACCAAAACCAAAAGTACCTATACAGCTAAGATACGCGAGCTGCCGCAGCCCGCGATACCTTCATGCTCGTGCGCGCCCCGGCCGCGGCCGCCGCGGGCCCGGCGCGGGTTGGTCAACGACACCTCCTCATAACTCATGAGGCCCTGGTACCTGCTCCGCGCTAAATTCAATTTTAACTGCGTTTCGAAAGTATAGTTTGGAACTAAAAAGTAAAAAGCACTAGTTCGAGAAATTGAGCTTCTCGCACGCTACGCAGCCACAAAAAGTACCACTTTTTGAGCAACTGTATTAAAAAAAGTAATTTTGGGTTTAGGTATTAAGTATATTACCGTATCATTACTAGTCATATTTTATTTTGTAAGCGCAGCGACGTCTCATTTAAAATGCACGTATTTCGTTACTGAAACATAAATTATATATATGTGGGTATACTTTGTTTACAACTTAACTTGCTTTAGCATAAACTGAGGGTACCCCGATTAACTTCGAGTCGTTATCAATCGCCGAAGTATACCCTGCGTTGACATTGATTTAGTTTAAATATTAGTAAATACTATCAATGACTGCAATGGTAGTGCATGTATTGTGCTTTTTTGTACGTTTTCTCAAGACTAACATGCCATTATTTTGCGTGAATATATTTTCGAAGTTCAAAAGAAAAAGGTTCTACATAGATACGAGTGCTAGTGTTAGTATTGCAATGATGATTCTATTAGTGTTTTAACGTCAGGATACGGGTGGACACTTCCCCTATGTGACCTGTTTGAGTGGTTATTATGAGAGTGAGACGAAAGTCAAGTTGCGTATGTTGCGGTCCCACCCCGTCCCGGTCCAATCCCGTCGAGCGACGCGCGGCGGAGGTTGCAGCGCCGCATTCGCCCGCCGCGCGTCGCTCGACACCGCTCCGCAGCGCCCACCGTCCGCCATCTAACAGCATGTACGACACACAATACCAATTGTCGCTTGTCTGACGGGCAACCGTTCCATTGTCTGATTGTTGGGTACAACACTACTCGGGTCGTGGCGATCGCGTGGCGCTCTTCGTGCTTGTGGCGTGGTGCGTGTGCGTCGCGCGGTGTGACGGCGCGGCGCGGTGCTGACGGCGCTGGCGGCGACTGCGACTCCTGGCGACTCCTGGCGGCCTGGCGCGGCGGCGGCGTCCCTCTGCAGAGTTCCCGCGCGCGCTCCTCCGTCAAGGACGACAAGGACGGACACCTCGTCTACTGGCCCGGATATGTCATGGGAGCGAGATGTTCGTGTCCACAACATAACAAACTATATCTATATTTTACACTACACATAAAATAATACTTTTCAAAGACACTTAAAAATAACTAAAATTCTGGTGACAAATATTCATTTGTCGCGCATTTGCATTCACACAACAGTTTGAATCAACATGTAAAAAAATTACACAGAACATCAATTTTTACAACAGGAATCGCGATTTTATAAAATCATTTGTTTCTTACTAGAACTTCAATCAAGCTTTCCTGTTCAGTGTTTCCAGTTGAAAATGAAGATTTTAAATTTATTTTTTAATTTCAGTTTTGATTACAAATAATATAAATACATAAAAATAAAGCCACCTACCATCATTGTAATGATATTTTATCCGAAGTCATGGTGGGGCTGTCAACATTGGTTTTAATCTTTTTTGAAATCAACAAGTTACAAGTGTTAAATATCGATGCTTGTCATTCAAAGGGTAACTTGACAGTTTTTTATGGTTTAAAATCTAATGTAAACTCCACCATGACTTTGTCACCGCTTCATTTGACTAATTTCGACTACTTGGTTTCATTGCAGACAAAATCATCGACACGCTCGGTGAGGGCACGTTCGGCAAAGTGGTGGAGGTGAAAGATTTAGAAATGTAAGTATTATTATATTACGCAGCCTCTGTTATTACACATCGCCAAATGTATTTGAAGAGTTCAGGGGGAAAACGATTGCAGCCCATTTTAATACAATACAATTTATAGATTATTCTACTTTTTTTATTGTCAAAATCTTCTGGACTACCCCAAGGAACAATGATAATAGTAAATATGATAACCGAAAAGATCTCATTTTGTAACAAGTTGTGTAGGATGATTTGACATTTTTACGTACCTTAAATTCCAGCAATAAAAAAGGCAATACCTGTACGGGAAGGTTAAATGATCAATTACTTACTCTCGCGTATTTTGTTTACAAGTCGTTTGTAAATTAAATCGTGCCGTATTAGAGCGATGACTAGTACCTACTTTGAACGCCGGATGCTGAAACATTGTTTGGCAGTGTTGTTGTGTATTTTTATTTAGTTTTTGCTTTGAAAATTTTGCCAGCAAACTCAATCGTACTCTTAGATTAAGTAATTGTTTATATGATTTCAGGGAACACAGAATGGCTCTGAAGATAATTAAAAATGTAGAGAAGTACAGAGAGGCTGCAAAACTAGAGATAAACGTATTAGAAAAGTTAGCTGAAGTGGACCCAGACTGTAAAAAGTGAGTACATCTACATTTTTGGAATAGTTTGCGTAACGACTTTACTATTTGATATCAAGCAGAATCGAATGTAACAATATTTGACCTTGCACGTTTATAAGCGAGATTATGGCTTCAGGTTGGCCGGTGGCCAATGAAGAATTTGATGTCAACTCAAAACACAAAAATACCGTCTGCTCCCACGTCATTTATTTCTAAATACCGAATTTTTTGATAATCATTCTAGACTCCTACAGATTCTTGTCTCGCGCGTAGACTTCATACTAATTGTTTGTGTTTATACCCATGATATAAATGCAAATGTACTAACGGAAATTGTTGTATCTCTTTCAGCTTATGTGTGAAAATGTTGGACTGGTTCGAATACCACGGACACATGTGCATCGCATTTGAAATGCTCGGACAAAGCGTATTCGATTTTCTGGTAAGTTCTACCTTTCATTTTAACTAATCTCGTGAAGAAAAATAAGTTAAATCCATGCACACAATTACACAATTATATAAAAGATACATCGTGAAAAGAAACTTGCGAATGCCGTCACGCTCCACAGACCATGCATTTTTGCTAAATTTTAATCTCGCATACTAAAGAAGCGTAGCGTGTCAATTTATTGCCTAATTTACTCTCAGAAATAGTCTGTCGCGGCGATAACGCCTTTTCTAATTGTCCGTTGTAAAGCTCATTAGAAAGCAACGTAAAGAGAGTGTCCACTCTCCAGGCGTCTACAATTTGTTTCTGACTTGTATATTGCTCCTTTAAGAAAATGTTGAGTTTGCTTATTCACCAAAACTGTGCGCGAATAATCGACAGCTACATAATATAAAATATTAAATCATTTTACGGTTTAGACTCACTTGTTTTAGTCACTCGCGCGACATGAGTCTAAACCGTAAAATGATTTAATATTAGTATGTCTCACAACAGTTTAAATTCGATTAATATAAAATAGTTAAACGTTGAGCGTGGATGAGGGTTATAATTATGATGTGTTTAACGTGTTACGTATGTGGCGTTGCAGAAAGACAACAACTACCAGCCGTACCCGCTGGAGCATGTGCGGCACATCGCGTACCAGCTGGTGTACTCGGTGCTTTTCCTGCACGACAACAAGCTCACGCACACCGACCTCAAGCCCGAGAACATCCTCTTCGTGGACTCCGACTACGAGGTGCTCAGTGTGTACGCTAGCTCTAAGAAGGTACGGACAAGCGCCTGAGGGACGGCGGACGGGTTACATTACTCTTTCTAACCTGGCGTGTACCTACGCGTGTTCTGAACATTCACGTTAATAATAGGATACAGAAGAAATATTATTGTCCAGTTGGTCTATAGAATTATGTGCCATTTATTTAAATGCTTTTCAAGTAGTTCTTAGTTCAGACACTGCTGTTGGTAATTCAAACTGAAATGAAAGCACGCCAGGATTTACGATTGTAAATAGTAATGTCGATAGGAGTTTTATTCGCAATTTATTGGGTGTTTTTGTTTACGATTCCTTGTATATAACTGTTCATTTCAATATTACACCTCTACATGTACCTGATGACTCGAAATTCTAATATTACTTTTGCGACGCATTGAGCGAATCCGTACGACTCCGACGTTTGTCTCGCCCACTTACAGATTTAGGTACTGTACGCTTATTAATATCACGGATTGGTTTCATGAATATTATCACTGTAACGTAACTCCAGAATGCATTGCTTTGGTTTCTGGTTTTTCCTAACATTGTTTTTAATAATATGGTTCTCCATTCTTCATTATTATTATGATCATCTGTGTGGTTCCTTTTAATCCTTCGACATCATGGCCATGACTATGTGTTATTTTATTATTGTAGTATCACACTCGTCAATATAGTGTAAAGTACCATTATTTTACAAGTACCCTTATTAAATTGATTAAATACAGATCGTTATGACGACGAATCATTTACCCAAAAACAGATGAGAGGAGATGACTATAAATAAATCTGTTCAGATTTTATTTACTCCGTTTACAACCCGAACAACCTGCTAGGAGTAAATGTGCCAAAATAGTTAAGTTCCCATTCGAGTTTAAACCGGCGAAATCCAGTAAACGGGGACAGATGAAGAAATCTGCATAATCAAATCGGTCGTCCTAAGATAATGTACGATTCCCACCGACCGGCTGGAGTCGGGCCGCACCAGAGCGCATTTTCTAGGTGCCTATGTACATAATGAATGGCAGAAGCGATTGGAGTCCGTCCGGAGCCTTGCGGCTTACGGCCGTACAAATGCGCTCCGACTCGGGCCGTGCGTGCGTTGGGACGGGTACGGTCGGTCCCGGTCCCGGTCCCGGTACAAGCTCCCTTGTTCTCTCGGTTGCAGAAGCACGACCTGCGGCGCGTGAAGCGCAGCGACGTGCGGCTCATCGACTTCGGCAGCGCCACCTTCGACCACGAGCACCACTCCACCATCGTCTCCACCCGCCACTACCGAGCGCCCGAGGTCATACTAGGTAACTACCGACACCGACACCATGCCATACGCCAGTGTTGGCCGAACGTTACCGTACCGTTGAACCGTAAATAGTAACGGACGGTTACAGTTTACGGTTCAATTTGTACTGGTTAATGGTTAATTGCAATTGACGTTCGGCCAACACTGCCTACTCGATACTAATGCTTCATCAATACACGTAATACACGTTGCCGTTGATTCACCGAAGCTGACTGGAATTAAATAAATTAAACAAATTATATTTATCATTTCGATCCGTTGACACGTACGTTTTTTAGTACACACATTTTGTCACATATTCTTTTAATTCACGCCAGCTTTGATGAACGTTCGACCTGTTTAAAAAATTAAAATGAAAGAAAAGTTTACAAACATAAATATTACAAATACAATTGATGATGATTATTGAAGTCGTGGTAATTATTATGTTCTTATTAAGCCACAATGAATCTTATGACACCATTCTATAAAAATGTAAAGGGCGTCATAATATGTATTATTCAATATTGTTATCTTGCGATACGTAAGCGCTCTTTGACCTTAAGCTACTTTTACTGCATTTCTAAACATAGTGCCACTATCTGCTTGTTTGCCTTATAATATCTCAAGTAATATCAATGTAATTATTGTGAACACTTACAATAACTACATTAACTACTAAAGCCATTTCCGATTCATATTTAAAATATCGATATTGTATTCTGGCTTATTTAATAACAAGTAATGTAATTAATTATGAGGACACTTCACGTAGCAAATTCAATCCAATTTGACCTGAAATAAAGTACTAGAAGTGCAGTTTTTGATACTTACAATTTTAGGCGACAGGCGTCTTTTAATTAAAACGCCGCACTAAACAATCGATAATATTTTTTCAATAGGTAATAAGTACATTTGTGATATTCCAGAATTAGGATGGTCGCAACCGTGCGACGTGTGGTCGATCGGCTGCATCATGTTCGAGCTGCACCTCGGCATCACGCTGTTCCAGACGCACGACAACCGCGAGCACCTCGCCATGATGGAGCGCATCCTGGGGCCCATCCCTTACAGGTACCGTCCTACTACCTCATACTAGGTGTAGGTACTACGCTCCACACCACCCACCCACCCGACCCCCACCAGTAGGGAATGCTTCCGCTACTGAATTAATTCCCGGTTCCAATACTGTTTGTATTGAAAACTAAGACCGGGACCACTCCCTACTCCCTACACACTATGTCTACTTGCTCTCTTTCTAGCAATTTCGCGGTCTGCTAGCTCGTTGTCGCGTGGCTTTATTTTTTTTTTATATGTAGGAAAGAGACACTTAATACGACGTATTAATATTTGTGCAAATACGGTAGCGAGTGTTGCTGGCATTTAACAATAATAAATAAGAAGACGCGTCTAACAATAGATAGTTTTCTGAGGCAAAATTCGATGCCCGCGATGGGCACACTAGACAAAACATTCCTTAATCCAAGCTAATATTAGCAATATAACGTGTTTGATTTGGTTACAATCTGGTATTTACTCATATACAGACGTACGCGAACATGACGTACTCTATTTATTATTTATTTTTTAACACGCTTGCTCGTAACATGCAAGTTGTTAAACCGCTTTTGGGCTAATAATTTTAGATATTAAACATGCGTGCTCAGGGTTCCGTACCCAAAGGGTAAAAACGGGACCCTATCACTAAGACTCCGCTGTCTCTCTGTCTGTCACCAGGCTGTATCTCATGAATTTCACAGATGATGTATTTCTGTTGCCGCTATAACAACAAATACTAAAACCAGTATTAAATAAATATTTAAGTGGGGCTCCCATACAAGAAACGTGATTTTTTTTGCCGTTTTTTGCGTAATGGTACGGAACCCTTCGTGCGCGAGTCTGACTCGCAGTTGACCGGTTTTTCATTATATTATAGAACGTTTTAATTAATACGTAGTAATTAATTAAGAAGTTGAAAAACGTCGTATGAAACGCGTGTGCAGTGGTCATTACACACATCGGCTTTCTTATTGCGGGCTCGCTTACAGCTCGCGCGCACAATATCGCCTCGTGTGTAATGACCAACGTAGCACATTTGTATCACAATGAACTATTGTGTTACTAAACTGTATCCAATATATTGTTTGTATATTTCCAGAATGGCACGCAAAACGAGAACGAAATACTTTTACCACGGCAAATTAGACTGGGACGAGAAGTCATCAGCCGGGAGATACGTCAGAGAAAACTGCAAACCATTATTAGTGAGTAACCGTTCCGTCGTCCGCCATGGCCGCCACGCTCCACTGCAGTGCGCGCTCCACATAGAATGTGGCACGCGTTGCGTACTTCCATTACCCTTGACTGGTGCCCTGATTGCTGCACGATTTGTAACATAAACAATGTTAATTTAGATAAGCATCTGATTAAAAATAATCCCCTCTGTATGCATTGAGGTGTTTCTAACTGCCGACTACCTTCTGATTAGTCCCAAATTAACTAGCTATATCGATGCTACATCCGTCGGAGCAATTAGAAAAAACCTCTGACAATAAATGAGTTAACCCTGGCCGTCGATTTGAACGTTTTTTTTTCGACAAATCGACATCCCTAGTACTTCTTGCGTGTGGTTTAATGCGAATCGAATTTAACTCGAGTTATGCGGCAATTACATAGGTCGGCCGCTACATGGAAACCTAAAGCGCTCCGCTTCACATCGGATGCGGATTTGGACACAGCTCCGGTGTGCGAACAGGACATAGCCGTGTACGTGATTAGCGCAGTCTCGCTCACACACCGGAGCGCCGTGTGGATCTGCAAAACTATGAAAACCGCGTAAGGTCTCCAGTCCGACATCCGACCGCATTAGGTGAACCTAGTAAGTAATGCGATCATTGTGTTCCTGCAGAGGTACCAACAAAGCAACAGCGAGGAGCACCGGCAGCTGTTTGATCTCATCACGCGCATGCTGGAGTACGAGCCCAGCCAGCGCATCACGCTGCGCGAGGCGCTCAAGCATCCCTTCTTCAGCAAACTGCCCACACACCAGAAATTAGGTCCGTATACTAACTAGCGTAAACCGACTTGATCGACTCGAATCGACGACAAACAAAAACAAAAAGAATGTTTAGAAATTAACCTTAATCGACAACCTACACTGTAGTACCCCTTGATGAACACGTCACCTGCAAAGCTAAACAGCTGAGCGACAGAATCGCAAATTGTCTCATACAAGTTGATATGAGAGAATATTATTTACACAATGATAGGCTCAACAATCTGGTTTATTACTTCATCCGAATCTGACGTCAGCTGTGGTGAATAGATCTGTAATATGATGCGAGAAAATAGGCGCTATGTATAAAAGTAATCACTTTTTTCTACTCGTCGAGTATAATCTGTGTATTACAACTTCATATGCAACACTACAACCTTACTCTTTTCAACGTTGTATAGTCTATGGCACTTCCGACTCAAGCATAAGAATTTTATCGATACGGTTTAGTCAAATATATTTTTTTTTTTAAATAGAACTTCATACATTTAGCTGGAATATTTCTTGTTTAAGGAGACTCGATTCAATGCAAATGCGTCGCATCTGCTTTGTGATTGGTTGGCCAACAAAAACATTTTATTTTATGTTGTAGTAGAAACAATAGCTTCATAAGTCAGAAACGCGCATGTGACACCCTTCATATAGCAACAACCATACCCTACGAAAACAGCTTAGCGTTGCTTGTTAGTCTCCATAGACTACGGTGGCCAAAATCGAGAAAAAAACTGTCTTAAAATTGAATTTAGCAAGGAGCAAGTACCAGGGCCTCATGAGTTACGAGGAGGTGTCGTTGACCAACCCGCCGGGGGTGCCGGGCCCGCGGCGGCCGGGACGCGTACGAGTATGAAGGTATCGCGGGCTGCGGCAACTCGCGTATTTTGGTTTGTTTACCTATATGATTCTACTAGTTGAAAGCATTATTTTTTTGTCTCGTAGAAAAAGTATTGTATACAATAGTGATATAATCAATCTTTTCAATCTCGTACCTTAACTTAAGCAACTCAGCAAGCTTCGTTGCTTAAACACGGTACTCGACTGAAAAGCTCTCTATCATATCACGATTGTATAAAATACTATTATACATAGCGCCACCTCGCCTTTTTTCTGTCTATTCTGTACTATTTATTGTATGTATTATTTGTGTTTTGTGTTTAATTTGTACAAAAAAGAGTCATTACACTACGTATGACAGTTATCAGGACATAAATCTACGTTTTCAATAAAAAGGTACTACAACGTTGACGCCAGATTACAGTTACCATAATGACAACTTACAATTATTTTGTATTTCAAATAATACAAAAATTTCAAGTTGATTTTACTCATAATGTTTCTTCCACGTCATAGGTGCACTGCCATCACCTAGTGTTGATTCACATTTGATAATCTAAATCATTAATTCAATGTACATAATTTAAATCACATTGTATTACAAAACAGTGATCTCATAATCAACATCGATTCACATGACACACTTAACGCAGTCTGCTTCAAAGTATCTAAAGAAAGCTACTTTGAACATATATGGTGTAATTATTATGATGAATGGTTTTTTGTTATAGGACACCAGTTTACAAGGCCATCATTCCTTAGGTCAGGCCTGTTTCACTTCTAGATGTTTCCGAAGCTTATTTATGTTTTCACGTAAACCATAGTGCGACATGATATTTTAAATGATTGTTTACATTGTGTTGTCGGTGTGCTCTTAATCTACTCGCTTCCGTGTTAATTATATACCTGGTTGTTTTATGTTTTAAGTATCATTTTAATTCTTACAAGTCGTTTTAAAGCTTCCGTTTCTTAACAAAAGAATTGTGAAATATATTCATTTCATTTAAACAGTTTAATTCTGACACTATCATCACTATTTTCCTCTTTTCCGACTTAGGTAGTTTGATATTCTGTCTTTCCAAATTTTAACAACGCGGTTCGTACCGAGGAGTAGATTTTATGTTATTAAAATCGTTCCGTTCTTAAACTAACTGTACAGACGTAGTGCATTATTTTCCGTCGTATTTTCACGGAAACGTTCGTACGCTGCTTACAGGTACGTGTCTTGCTATTTCAGTCAGTCTCGGTACAAAAAGTACTGAGGTTGACTGAAGTAGCATGATAAATACGAACGTTTCACTATATCTGTAACTAATATGGACGAAGAGGGCTTATTTTACCGATTACTTAAATTTGTATAGGCCAAGTGTAGTAATTATTTTGTGCACGTTACAGGCAATGACCGGTCACGCACTGGAGCCGGGTCGGCGGGCTCGCGGGAGCGCTCGCACTCGCTATCGCGGTGAGGCCGCGGGTGTGAGGCCGCGGGGCCTCAAGAGGACGACACGCCGCGGGGCCGACACCCGACACGCCGCGAGGCCGGCGGCCAAGGGGCGACGGCGACGCGCCTGTGGACCGCCCGCTCCCAACTTGTACATAGATCGTTATAATGAAGTGATAAGTGATCATTATTTTGTCGAACATTGTAATCTAGGTAATTTTGTGAATCGGTACTTCTCATTTGTATTTATAAATAACTATTAAAAATAAAGACTGTCGGTCTGAAATTACACACGCATTTTTACTGACCCGGGGGCGAGGGAATTATGGATATTAGACATGCAAACGACTACAGAGTGTAATTAAACGTTACAACATTTTTGACGCACTTCCACACTTTGTCACTTTAAAGTCTGCCGAATTAAGAGTTAAAGAAAACTTGATAAGTGAAATAGTTTGTGGGAAACACATCTCCCTCGTAACAATTGTTTTGGTGATTCAGTAGTAGCCAAGATTCATTAATTGTAAAATATGTGCAGTCTAATGGTGCGACCAGACATGGCGGGACTCGCCGAGTGCAGAGCAAGAGCAAAGAAGTGCAGAGCCACTTCAATATAAAAAAAGGTTTTTTATTAATGTATGAAATAGTTTGCGAGTTTCCTGCATGTCTACCCGGACTCTTAACACAAATTTATTCTTTGAATTTGCCATCCTATTAGCTGGGGAGCCGGCGATGCCACTCGAGCGTCGTAGAGAAAGATTAGATGAGAGGAAGAAAAAACGGTTATATAAAGTTTTCTTTTCCAGCCAGCAGGAAAGCATCTACATTTTTTTGAAATTTCGGTGAGAGTTAAAAAAAACTAAAACTAGTCCAAGTTAATGCTCGTAACTTGATCTGACAATTATTTGTACGAATTTCCTAATCTGACGATCACTTGTTTGACACCCGATTTTCACATTTTCAGATTAAAGAAATTCGTACAAATAATTGGCATATTTATTACCAAATATGCTATTACTAGCACGATACCTTTTTTCGGACTAAAATGACCAAATCTTTAATAAGCAGATTGTGTAGCAGAACAATTTGTTGAACCCCCCACCAACCGATGGATCAACATAGACGGCTAAGAGGTAAAGGTAGACTCCACGGGGTAGCAAGGTATCGCTCATATCTTAATCTGACGCCCTCAAGTAACTATAAAAATCCCCCTCTTGGGCTCCCATAACCATGTAAATAACGGCCTATTACATTCAAATCTATTTCGTCCATAGACATAGCATATACAAGTAGATATAGAAATAAAACCGAGCGACCAGGGGTAAGAGAAATCATATTGTATGATTAACAGTTTCATATATGGCAGCATAATCCTATTGCGGGATTTTTTCTCTTTTACTTATAAATTTCGGTATTTCGCCATCGCCTTCTTGCTATGATGCCATATAACCCGACCATGAAAAAATGCCCGGTCGGTGATAAAGACAAAGCATGGCACTATTTTCTCTTTCCTCTTATAGGAATCGCAATAAGACTATCTCTATCAAAGAGTGTCAGGCCCTTGGGCAGCATAATCCTATTGCGGGGTTTTTTCTCTTTCACTCATAGATTGCGGTATTTCGCCATCGCCTCCTTGCTATTATGCCATAACCCGACCATGAAAAAATGCCCGGTCGGTGATAAAGACAAAGCATGGCACTATTTTCTCTCTCCTTTTATAGGAATCGCAATAAGACTATCTCTCTCTTTCAGAGAGTGCCAGGCCCTTGATTTCGACTGTCTAGTCTTTTTTTTACTTACCTAAGAAATGTTAAGAATAAACCCCGTTATCAATGTCCCCTCTCCCCAAATTCGCCTTTAGTAAATAATTTCGCCTTAACTAACATTAAATCATAATATTTTAAATGTAATTTCAGAATAACTTGTATCATGGCCGTTAGTACTTGATTCAACATTTAGGATTTGGAATAAGATATGGATAATTCGGGTTATTTTACACATATTTTTTTTACTTTAAAACCGCAACTCTATTTATTCATTGTGGATTCAATGGATATCTTTTTCTTGGTAAAATTATTATTTTAACCCTTAATCAAATACCGGGAAATTTCCCACTTCATATGAATTTACGAATTTTTTTTTAGCTTTTTTATGGCAGCACTGAACGATACCAACCATACAGATTTAAAATCTTAGTAACACTTTGAATTTGAAAAATGGCAAATCTTTTGTAATGGCCACCATTTGTGACCATAGGTCAAAGTCAATGTCAATTGTCGTGATTTTTTTGCAATACCAAGTTTTTTTTTTGTGTTTGAGGTTGTGCGAAAAAATCTGGTAAATGCATACACTGACTACTATCATAGACTAGACTTATTTTTCCTGTGTTTTGCTTGAAAAGAATTGTGATAACGATATGATTTAGCCAAGATTTTAAGGTTTTAGTAAGTCGGAAATTATTTCCCATTGTCTGTTCCTGAGCTTACGACGAAATGGTAGGTTTTATCAAAAGTGGGAAATTATTTCCCATTGTTTGTGCTCCACCTACATTTTAATTTGTTTCCATATATAAAAATATTGCCGGTTTGTCTATTACACAAAAAATCTGTACCTTCTTTTTGTTTTATTTTTCTTTTGTTTATTATTTTGATTTTCTTTTTATTTGTTTCAAAAAGTTCGTAACCGTATCGGACAATGGGAAACTTTTCCCACTTCATTAAAAATTTTGCTATTCCGTAACGGATAAAGGGAAATTATTTCCCACCGCAAAACCCCTTTACCCCCCCCCCCCCCCCACAAAAATTTTTTTAATATATTTTTTCGTACGCAAATTACCTAAAAACCATTCTTAGTTTTCAAAAATCTCATAGTGTTCCGTTTGATTAAGGGTTAATATTTCGGCGAAGTTGGGTAGAAGTGAAGTTAGTGTTCCCTACGAGATACCTCTATCAAAACTATCTAGTTTTGCCAACTCTTATTTCCAATGAATTCCAACATTAATAACAGTGTTTGTTGATTAATTTACTTAGTTCACTCATAATTTCTTAGATTAAAGAGAAATAGTTGTCAATGGTAAGTAATCTATTTACTTAACGTGTTTAGGGTTCCGTACCTCAAAAGGAAAAAACGGAACCCTTATCTTCGTCTGTCCGTCGGTCACAGCCTATTTTCTCCGAAACTACTAGACCTAAAATGAAATTTGGTATAGATGTGTAAGTTTGAGACCCAAAGATTTAAACAAATGAAACATTTAACGTAATCAAATGAATTTATCCCCTCACTAGCTCGGAAAGTTGTCTTTTATCCTTTAAAACAAGCGGGGGAAAACGCATTTTATCCACTAGTGGGGAAAGTAATTTGACCTTGGATGGAGCGTGTTTAAGTAGCTTGACAGATAACAAAACGTAAAACGCTCATAATAATGGTTCGTTCGATATTAATTATCATTAAACAAATGGTTTGAGAATCTAATAAAAAAATACCAAATTTAGCTTTATGTAATGATTTTATGTCATAAACTTTAAAGTTCCATTAGAAACGTTTGTTTTTTAATATTGATGTTAAATATAATTCGGAACGCACAAGTTGAGTCGATGCAATTTCAAAACGCATCATTGACATTTCATACGTCGGAAATGTCAACATTGTCAACAAAATTTTTACTTAAAAACTTCTCACGTAAAAATACAGAATTTCCAGTTTTTTGTTATAATATCGTAAAAAAATTAGTGATTCCAGTGATGAAGATGATCTAACGCCTGTGGATGTCGCACTTTCCTCGCTATAGTGAGGCGAAAAGTTTTGTGTTACACACGGGTGCGAATGTACTTCTCGTGTGTTGAAACACTCGCGGGTAAAATACAACTTTGCACCCTTGTATAACAAATAACTATTTCACCTCAGCAGCTCGAACAAGCCTACTTTCGTCACTCCCTGGAGTGAGGAAAGTGCGACTTTCCTCACTCCAGAGAGTGAAACAATGTAGCTTTTTAATTAAGTGAAGGCCATGAACTGCCACTTCATACTTTTATTACATTTTATTTATGGTATAGTATGGTATGGTATGGTATGGTTTGGTATGGTATGGTATGGGATGGTTTGGTATGGTATGGTTTAGTATGGTATGGTTTGGTATGGTATGGGATGGTTTGGTATGGTATGGTATGGTATGGTATTATATTACTTTTTTTTGTTTATTCTGTGTAATTCGCAATACATTTTAACCTTTAATATGTTCTCACTACTGAGGTGAAAAATTATGTGTGCAACACGAGAGCAAAGTTATTTTTACATCTCGTGTTTTTGAGTCCCTCGCTACGCTCAAGATTCTACCTTAGAATCTTTCGCTTTCTCGGGACTCAAAATAAACACTCGCAAGAAAATAGTACATTTCGATGCTAGTGCGGAAAAGTATGTCATCACTGCACGAGCACCGAGATATCTTGCCACGAGCCGTAGGCGAGTGGCAAGACTCGGGACCAGTGAAGAATGACATTTCCGCACGTGTATCGAACGACGTTTTTTAATACAGTTGCGAAAAAATAATAAAAACAACAAGTAAGAACTAAAAACTTTGGAAACTTAAAACGCCTCTTAGTAGGTAGTAAAAGTAAGAAAAAACGCCTCTTCTTTGACAGGCGTTTCGGCAGCTATTCCGTTCCATTCAGACAACTTATTAATAAGAACGGTTTTTCAATATTCAATATTAAAAAATAAACGTGTTATAACTAGTGGCTCTGTGAGCTGTAGACCTCGCGAGCATAGCTTAAGATGGATGTGTCTAGAATGGTTTAAATAAGAGGGTAGAATAGCTATAGACAATAGGTACTTTATCATACAATTTCCATTTCGGGAGAAAACGGTTTCGACTAACTAAATCACTTTGATTTTGATGTTGATCGCTTCAGCATAATATTATCTAGGTTTATAAATTTCGCTTTGAAAATTATTGTGGCTTTTTAGTAGGTACATTACCATTAGTTGAACCCTATGAAACTATTGACAGGGGGGTGTCACTGCGCAGTTTAGGTATATTTGGCCGGCGCACCGCCCGGGACGGTGTATGGCAGTCAAGTGGGCTGCCGCTCGGCTCGCACGATAGTCGTGTCACGTGGCGCTTGCGCAAAATTGTAAGTACGCAATGGTTTCGAAACCTAAATCGCGATCTAATCTGTATAAAAGATAATGTTCTGTTTACGGATGTGTGAATAAACGGAAGAACAAGGAAGCAGAAAAAACATTTTTTTAAAATTCCTGACTATATTGACCGACATATTTTCAAAGGAATAAGTACTTTTAGGGATCCCTTATAGGTATAAGTCCGCCTTTGTACAATGTATATATTTTTTCTCAAACATGCTATGTAATATTGATATTACTTTCTTTATATTAGGCTGGGAAGTATCACGACTCCGGCGCGGCTAGACGAGGGGCCCGTAATGAAATTTCATATAAAGTTGCAGGCCTAGGCCGGGAAGTGGCTCTTTTTTAATTTCCATTTCACATATATTTGTGACACAGCATCATGGCATTCAGCCAAAAAAAAACTATAACCAATATTTGCTTATGGTTCGGAATGACATTCTGCCAATACCCCTTAAAAAAAACAATAAACGATAATTAATATATTTTGCAGTTTTATTTGTATCGAATTTACAAAAAATATATAAATAAAACATTATTAACAAATTCCAATAATATTGAATTGCAAATTTACCTACAAATACAGATTTAAAATATAGTTGGTAAAACCAGTTTGTCAGTAAATACTCGTAAGAACAAAAAAACTATACTCATCCTTTTCTTTTGGGTGTTGGTACCAGTGTAAGACAAAGATAGTATAATTATCTGTCTATGTTTGAAATGAGACAGTCCTTTGACAAACTATATTTCATTTAAATATAAGCGGTAAAAATGTCTCCTCAAACACGCGTTGGTGTTTTTTTAATCGTTTTGGAGGTAAAGTTGAACATTTTTCATTGTGTATCTGTAATTCTATTTTATTGGATTTATTGTGCGTTGTTTATTGTGTTATTTAATATGAGTTCCGACGAAAATATTAAATGAATACACGGCAACGATGTATGTGAAGCATAATATCAACATAAAAAACGATGTAATCTTAGTTATGTGGCTAAAACTACAGTCAGAAGGATGCAAGGCGAAAAATCAAAGATACATAAATATACCTTTGAACATTTGTGTAATAAATTGATTAACTACATGTGTAAAATATACGACACGTGTGATAAAGATAGGTACAGGTGGTAGTTATATTTTGTGCCTAGTTTATTTTTAGTTTCTTTAGAATTAAAACTTTGATTTCGTGGAGATTTCTTTATTTATTTCATTGCATGTTTGAGAAAAGCACTATACATACATCGGCGTGAAAAGGGGTTGTCGGCCTCATAACTATCCGGCCTCACTACGTTCGGCCGTATATATGCATTCGGCCGGCAACCCCTTACTTCCCGGCCTCTGTAGTAATGTACTATTGTTCTTTTATTGCGTTTGTAATCTGTCTTATATACAATAAAGTGTTTACATACATACATACTTCTGTGGCATACCTACTTCCGTGAGAATCTGACATACTATCTCCGGCTAAAAATTTTATGTTTACAGAATCAACGTTTGTAATTCCTACATATTTATCTTAAAAATAATAAATCAGTAGGTATAGGTACAAAAACTTGTCAAGTGACAACCCCGTGCCGACACTCGCAGCTCGGTCATAAAACTGCGGCGCGCAAAGAAGATTCACGGTTCGTGCGCGGTTATAAGTTTCTATTTTGCTTGCAGGCGGCGAGTGTAGGTATAATTTTATACCTAAATCTGGCTTTTGTGAAGGAGTGAATTTTCTGTACGGTAGTACTATTAGTTATTCTGTGCTATTGATACTGGATAGGAATGGAATCGATTGGCATAAAAAATAGCATGTGAAAAATAAAAGTTTTCAATTCATACAAATTGTATGGGAAAACTTTTCCTCGATTTGTGGCTTTCCTAGGCGAAGTTTTTTATGGTCCCATACAAGTTTTTGATCCTGGATAGGAATGGGATGGGAAAGGCTATTAGGGACACAGCCGCAGTGGTTGACGTGAAAGGTGGCGTGGAAAAGTTATTGCGAAGACCGCATAGGGCCGCTTAGGGACCTCATAGCGTAAAGCAGGCGCCCTGTATGTAAGACTTGAATGTTAAGCTTTGCCCTACCCTACAGTGAAAAGCTTGTAGGTAAGAGAAAAAGGGCGCCGCAGGCATTTGTCAAAAATGATCTTTTTCTTGCATCCTGTAGGTACCTATGTTTTTTCCAAAATCGGTAAACCCCAATCTTCATTAATTGCCCTCACTGACCCAAACCACCCTGTATACCTGGCTGATTTTTGAATTTCTAAAAGTATTGAAATGCTTAGTAGTGGCATAGAGTAACTTATACTAGAGCGGTACTGTCATAGTAAATTTTGTAACCCCAGTAAATTCACTGCCATCTGTCGACACACTTTAAAACTAAAAATGAAGATTTATAAAAATACGATAGAATGTATTTAAATATAGATAAATGATATTTTTTATTTGCATTAATTATTTTTATGATTTTTACCCATGTTCTTTCACTGATATGCGTTAAAATTGTTAAATAACAAATGAAACCGTCAACGCCATCTCTTCGACTGTAGGCCAAAACTAGTAGCGCCCTCTGAACGAGAATCAAATTTTCTTGATTTTCGAGGCACGTTTTTTCCTTAGACTACATAACTACATGCACCACCAGGTGGTGGTAACTACTGGGATTTTTTTCCCCACCTTTTACCACTGGTACTTTGGTAAAAACTTGGTGGTAACTAGTGGGAATAACCCACAAAAACCGGCCAAGTGCGAGTCGATTTCGCGTTCCAAGGGTTCCGTACATTACGTACACAATTTAAACAATGATTTTTAATGTGAAACGTGAGTGCAATGTTCTTAAAAAACCCGTAGGGGTCGGATCAAAAAGTAATAAGTCCGACTCACGCTTGACTGCACATTTCTAATAGATTTTCCTGTAATCTGTAGGTAAAGATCTATTTTGTGTATTTTTTTCAAAATTTTAGACCCAGTAGTTTCGGAAATAAAGGGGGGAATGGTCATTTTTGCCTATTTTCTAGAATAACTTCTAAACTGTTTATCCTAAAATTAATAAAAAAATATATTTGAGATATATTTTGAGATGAGCTCTTTCATTTGATATGTAACACGATATAGTTTTTTTAATTTCTCATTTACCCCCCAAAAGTGGCCACCATATTTAATAGTTATTTGTGCAACAAGAGAGGAAAGTTGGTTTTTAATACAGTTGCTCAAAATGTGCTACTTTACGCAGCTGTTTAGCGTGCGGAAAGTTGGTTTTCGCGAAGTAGTGCTTTTTACTTTTCCAATTTTTTAAAATTTATACTTGTTCCAATTCATGACTACTTATTGAAGAGTGTTAATATTAGTTTCCTTTAAACGTCGTAATCAACATAGAAACATACTCTTAATGTAAGAATACGAAAAATATACATATTTTATAATTTAATTACTTACCTCTTCATCATTGACCGAAGCGTAGCGAAGGTCTACGGTTTGACTCGCGCATTTTGCTTTTGTATGTCCGGATGTTCTCCCCTACAGGTCGCAATTCTCAACCGATTCTCGTGAAATTTTGTGACCAAATTCTATGATTAAATAGAATTTTTTTGTCGACCCGGTTTTTGGAAATTTTTCAAAATGGCGGAGTCGTGATAGCTCGCGCCCAAACAAATAGTCGTATGGATATCATAACAGTATTTTCTTTTAGAGATATGTTTATAGATTAAACGGCAAAAAATGCAGAAATTTTGTATTGCTGGTTTTGGCGGTATTTAGATGTTTAGTTTTTACTCGAGAAAGAGTAGCTGTATTTCGTCAGCTTATATAAGAACTAGCGTGGCGTGTTTTGCAAACAGTCGCTTTTTTCGTTTGTAACGGGTGGTCCCTGGTTCGATCCCCGGTAATTGTATGCTGCTGCATAACTTTTTGTATTTTTTTTTCACTTAAATTTCGTATTGTTTTTTTATTTATTTTATATTTTTCTATTTTCAAAAAATGAAAATAATATTATTGATTGATCAAGCGCGGGCTAAGCGTATTCGTTTCATTTTTACAAGCTTTTATTTAACTAGACCTAAAACATATGTTTTTTTATTTTAATTTTCTAGTGTTCTTAACCGCGGAGCCATACATTTATTTAGATTTAAGTGGTTCTCCTTATTCCGAATTTCATATAATTTTATTTACAGTATTTCTCTTAAAATACGTAGATTTTTTGCACTATAAACTTTGAGGTTTAGGTAGTATAGATTCGTTTGTCTGAGCGGGTTTATGGAGCCAATTATTCAATAATATTATTGAAAAATTCAATAAAAATTGAGAAAATTTTGCCCAACGCCTGTCCATGTGAGTGATCATCCATGTTAAACAAGATGGTGAAGTTAAGTTTAATAATAACTAACAAAGATGTCACTTTAACACAGGTGACCTAGCTAAGTAGTGCCTAATTTGCTCGATATGTGGTGACATCGTGAGGTCGAAACGGGCCGATTTTTAGGGTTCCTTATCCAAAGGGTAAAAACGGGACCCTATTACTTACTAAGACTCCTCTGTCCGTCTCTCCGTCTGCATGTCACCAGGCTGTCTAATGAACCGTGATAGCTAGACAGTTGAAATTTTCATAAATGATGTATTTCTGTTGCCGCTATAGGAACAAATACTAAAACGTACGGAACCCTCGGTGGGCGAGTCCGACCCGCACTTGTGCGGTTTTTAGAGTTTCGAGCGCTTCATTTCGTGTGGCTCCCTTCAATATATCTCCACTACCAAAGATAGATATAACTCCGTAATAGATGGATACACATAACTACATGCAAGAGGGGCTTCAGCTAACTTTTTACCTATACGCCGCACATGCAAGCGGTGTGCCGTGTCTCTGGCTTTGTACAACGCGCACGTGCACGTCTGCGCACACGCAACAACTACATATTCTACAACAACTTTTTGCTAACTAGGCCTCATCGGTAGGATATAAATACCAGACTAAAAATCTGATTTTTGATCTATAAATAAAAGATCGTGGAACATTTAATTATTTTTTTATTATAAATACCTCGTTAATGCCGTGTAGCATCCATACAATCGTCTGCTTAGTTTTATCTCAGCGTATAGTATACAGTTTAAAGGAACAGAGCTAAAACCTGAGCCATTATAAAATCTACCTCATATAAAAATATTACAAATCACAATTTAGATCCGGGTAACTTCAGCATAACTAATAAAAATCTTTGTTCGAAGATGAACCGACATAACCGTAAATATCATCGTCAAATGATTGAAATCTTTAAGTACATATAAACAACGGCTGGAATCCATCAAACTGGAACTACTTGCGAGATACTAAAACAAATTAATATCCTATAAGAGTTTATCGTTTTAATTTAAAACATTTTCAGTTAGATGGAATGCAGTCTATGGTAGGTAAATAAATAATCATACACCTAAATAATTTCAACACAATTTTGTTTCTATACACAAACAATAGTGTCATATATTATAAAATAAATAACTAGGTACGAAATTATTTAAACACCGCCAATAATTTTATTATATATATATTTTGGAATGATAAATGTAACGACTACATAATATTCGCTGATTTGAGAAAAGGCATTTGTTCTGACACTGGCTCTGCTGGAGATAGAAGAGCCTTTAGTATTTTTTTTTGTTATCTTTTTTTCTACAGTAACTGCAGTTCAGGGATAATTTAATTTACTCGTACAATTTATAGGAAAGCACTAACAATTTTCTCAGAAGTGCCTAATCGGCACGTAAATGCACTTAACTTAAATTTTAACTTGTGTTTGAAAATTAATATAGATATTTCTTCAAAAAATTTAAACTTAAGTTTATATAAGTTGCATCACAGATTGCAAACTACTTTCATGTTTATTGTCGCTTGGGTCGCCAAGAGAGGTGTCCCATAAGCACAACATTTTATATCGATCTTAAAGTCGCCGTAATTAACATATTCACCAATTTGACTATTGTTATACATAGGTATTTGGAAAATTAGGAGTGATAATGTACCATTTAATATTTGACAAGCGACTTTAAGGTATACTGAATTACTGACGATAAATCACTAGTCACTAATTTACCTCCTAATTACGATCTTTATTATAGGTACTTAGAACTTTCCGCGCAAAAGAAAGTTGCTTGTATACTTTATAGTCTTTATACCATATTGAATATGATTTAGTATAAATATGTAGTTAAATAGAAGGTTAGTTAGTGATTGGTGATCGTCGGGTTGGTTGGGTTTTATGTTAGACGACGTCGACGCGCGGCTCGTTGGGCCACGAGTACACGGGAGGCACGGCATTGCCGTACCGCACGTCGTACATCTGCGCGCGGATGAACGCCTCCGTGTCCACCGGCTGCGGCTGCACGGTCGCTTTGCCTGTGCATAAAAAATATATTTAAAAAAACGTCTCCGGATCCAGAGGAAGGGGAAAGGCCGAAGGCGACGTGGATGAATTGCAATGTTCCGGAACATACAGGATACAGGTTGATACAGGAAAAGTGGAAGGAATAAACTAAGAAGGCAGAATAAGATGAAAAAAATTGCAATCAATAACTATTAAAATGGGAATATCTTAGGGAATATAATTTCCAATAGAAAAGAGAATGGAGTAGTGCCCGTAATGCAATTAGCTGAAAAATACATAGATGGTAGGTAGGTAATTGTATTTAATGGAACTTATATATTGTAGAAGTTAACGTAAAATATGTTGGTAAAATACTAATATGTAGAACGTAAACAAATAGGACACGCCTCATGGTATTTGCAACTTCGTACCCACGTAGTGAATCAGATGGGTTAATAAACCAATTAAGTTTATTTTCATCTTTTTCCAAGATTTGGCAACTATTTCGGAACTTGTCTATAAAGATGAGGAATGCCAATAATATGCATCGAAATCTGGATATAGAAAAACTGCAGACAAATTCATTACAAATCACAGGTATGTTTTCTTTGGCCATTTATAATTGACATTTTGGCACGGTTTCGCGCCACGACAGATGTGTCCTCAAAACATAATTCGTCATGACGCCCCAAAAATAGACGTGACGTTGACCCTCGCCCTCGGCCGACGCGAGGTGGAATTAGAACAGGTGACTACTACTAACTATTATTGTACAAAATAAGCCTAGAAAGTTCTTAAAACGCTAAAACTAGAAGACAAAATATCTATTCGAGAAATTAGTGTAGACCCATTTGTTCCCGCCTGATGTATGGCGGCGGGAATATACCGAAAAATTTAACCTAGGTCGAACTTTTTAGCTTAGGGTGTTGTTCCACCTGTCCAATGTCATTGCGTCTGACTCTCATTAAGCAAAATGTGAGACTCAATACACATTGGACAAAGAAATAGGGTATTTGACTGCTAGTCAAATCAGTTTCATTTTTTCGACTGTCAACTACAACAAACTGTCAAAACGATTTTGCCCCTATGGAATTTATAGCTGCGTTCCTAATTACGCTCACAATCGGACAGATTCACGCTCATAGCGCTTAAATACAAGAGATATCGTGACGTCATTGATGAGGCGTAAGCACCATGAGCGCAAACGTGACGTTTGACAATGACAAATGAGCGTGAATCGGTCCGGTCGTGAGCATGCTGTTAGCGTAATTCGGAACTACGATTAACGAACAAAATTCAAATTCAGTTGACGTTGACATGAACATGACAGTAAACACGCTCATGAGAGTCATAACCGGTCCGAAACAAAACACCACTCACGCGGCCTTGAGCGCGCTAACTGATTCAGACCGGCAGCCAGCACTGTCGTAAGCGTTGTGAGCGTGATTCGGAACATACATACACTAGCATGTGACGTCACAATTTAAATTACCTACACTTTATAGTTTTTAGGGTTCCGTACCCAAAAGGGTAAAAACGGGACCCTATTTCTAAGACTCCGCTGTCCGTCTGTCTGTCTGTCACCAGGCTGTATCTCATGAACCGTGATAGCTAGACAGTTGAAATTTTTACAGATGTATCTGTTGCCGCTATAACAACAAATACTAAAAAGTACGGAACCCTCGCACTTGGCCGGGTTTTTTTATACGGGTTTTAAAATAGAAATTCTGTCTAAAAATAACTGCTATCTACGTTTCTCTATTAATCTTCTGGTGCTTTATTTCTTGCATGGCGTAAAATAATTTATTTTAAATACAGTCAAATACCCTATTGGATAGGTGGAATACCATCCTGACCTTAGCTTAGGTAATCCAGCCATTAGATTAGCTAATCTAACCCTAGTTAGGGTTTCGTGTTATTTATTACCTATCCAAGAATAAAATACATATATAGGTATGTAAAATAATTGCGATCCGTTCGGCAACTTATGGACCTAGTGGGTTGGAAGTTCAATACCTAACCTAGTCTGACCAAGATAACTTTGCAGCGATTTTTATAGCACAGACGTGCAAGTACTATTTTAAACGTCAAAGTGTAAGGTTTTTTTATATTTTTTGATGCTCTTTTGCACCACTTCAGCTCCAGCAGGTTTTTGCAGAACCTAAATGTATAAATTATATGTAGTTCGACTCACCAGTCTTGTAGGCGCGCTCAACGATCTTTTTGGCGATCTTGACGGAGCAGTCCTGAATGGTCTCGAGCGGCGGGTACAGCCCGCCGTGCGCCAAGTCGTCATCCGACACGATCTCCGCTAGGGTCTGCAACATATTTGCTACATTATGACCAAGTACACTCAGAGTAGACCTTCCGGGGATGTCAGTAGGTAGGTAAGTAGCCAATTGTATGACCAAGAAGGCTCACAATTTCACACATAGTTAGGACTGCAAAGATGGATTAATTTTTTTTAGTACATTACGATACAAGTGCGAAAAAAAAGACCGAAGGGAGTGTTTTAAATCGACATGAGTTGCGAATTACTTATTCGCACACGTATCGTACAACGTTTTACAGTACATATGGCCCTTAAAATTTTTGACATAGTTACGTAATGTGTTACATTGTTAATTATCGGACTAGTGCGGTAAAGAAGCACCATATACTGTACTGTAATAGTACATTTCGATGCTAGTGCGGAAAGTATGGCATTACCCCACGTGTACCGAAATATCTTGCCACTCGCCTACGGCTCGTGGCAAGACTCGGGACGAGTGAAGAGTGACATTTCCGCACGTGTATCGAACGACGTTTTTTAATACAGTTGCGAAAAAATAAGAAAAGCAACAAGTAAGGAATGGAATTCGGAACTTTTATATTATTAATTCTGTGACATCATTGACATTGACATTATGAAGAGGTGTTTTTCTTCTAGCTTTTATTCGACTAGAATAGATTTTGTTATTATTATTGAACCCACTTCAATAAAAGTTTTTTTTTTCAAATAGCATGTTCTATAAGACAGAAACAATTGTAAATATTAAAATATTGTACTATTATTACCTAAATATCGTTATTTACGATTATTTGAGTATCGTATATTTATAAAAACAATATCTAATGTTGCCTTTGGGAACTTAAAACATTCTTGCAGTAAGAAAATACGCCTCTTCTTTGACAGGCGTTCCGTTCCATTCAGACAACTTATTAAGAACGGTTTTTCAACATTAAAAAATAAACGTGTTATAATACTTATCAAATGATGAAGAGGTAAGTAATAAAATATGAAATATGCATATTTTTCGTATTCTTACATTAACAGTAGGTTTTTATATTGAATACGACGTTTAAAGAAAACTAATATTATAACACTCATCAATAAGTAGTCATGAATTGGAACAAATAAAAATTTAAAAAAATTGGAAAAGTAAAAAGCACTAGTTCGCGAAAACCAACTTTCCGCACGCTAAACAGCCACGAAAAGTAGCACTTTTTGAGCAACTGTATCAGACACCTTCAACACCAACAATGCAACAATGCGTTGGATTTGTCGTCCTTTTTATTCTCGGGAATCGAGAACAGTAAAATCCAACAATTACCTACATACATATATTTGAATACCGTATCCCCAGATACTAATTTTGATTATTTTCCTGTTCCTTAATTAGGTTACCATACGGTCCATCCATACATACAAAAGGGCCTAAATAAATCCCGTTCGGTACAATATAAAGAATTGGACTAACTAACTAAAGTAATATATACATAATATATGATAATATTGCAGTGATATACCTCGGCTGCCAGCAGCATGAAGTCCTCGCTGATGTCGATGAGGCCGGCGCAGATGATGCCGAGCGCCAGGCCGGGGAAGATGTAGGAGTTGTTGCCCTGCCCGGGCCGCAGCACGCGCCCGTCCTTGGTGCGGTACTCGGGGAACGGCGAGCCGGACGCGAAGATCGCGCGGTCCTGGTTATATCACACCAAACGGATACTTGTAATCATTGTTAACAAACAATACCTAAGGATACTAAGATAAAAAAAACAGATCATCTCCTTTTAAGTTATCAATCAGTTGCACCGTGTTCAATTGATTGATTGATTGGTGTAACTATAAAAGATTCTTAACAGAGATATACTCGAAACGGCGACCTCTCTCGGGATTGTCCAATAACGTCATCCGTTATAGGATCACCAATGTACAGTCAACATAGTAGGTATTTAATATCGACACGGACAAAGTGCCAAAAATATGTGTACACGACCTTATTGCCCATACAGGTAGTGTGTACATATTTTTACAGTACATATGGTGCTAATTTACCGCCCTAGTGCTAACTAGCACTATACCTGTATATGTCAAAAATTTAAAGGGCCTTATATGTACTGTAAAATGTTGTACAATACACGTGCAAAAAGGTAATTCGCAACTCGAGTCGATTTAAAACCCTTCCTTTCGGTCGTGTTTTAATTTATCACCACTCGTGAATTCCCTACTTTTCGCACTTGTATCGTAATGTAGTATTGGCACTTTGTCTGTGTCGATATGTAATTAATTACCTTGACTGTACTCAATTCCAGCTGGAAGGCAAGATAGATGTAAGCGGCTCCGACAGTGCACTCGGCTTTGCTGGTGAGGCTGGACAGCGAGAAGATGATCGATTTGTCGTTTAGCTTGTTGCGCTAATGGATGGCTGGCACTTCAGTTCCAACGTGATTAGTAAACTTACGCCAGTGTTGGAGTAAGCGGCTTCGGCAGTGCACTCGGCCTTGCTGGTGGGGTTGGACAGCGCGAAGATGACCGGTTTGTCGTTGAACTCGCCCATGCGCTGGAGGATGGCCGGTGTGAACGCTCCGCCAATCGCAGCCGCACCTAAGCACAATACATTACAATTAGGAATACTTACCACTTTAAAATACCTGTTACTAATCAAATCTTCAAAATCAACTTAATATGATCAAAATATGAAGGCGAATCCCTGGAGTCAAAGGCAACTTCCTCTGTGTTTTTAACGAGTAATGATAGAACGGTTCTGCATAAATTTCTCAAGACCGATCCTGTGCAATCTTATTTGGGGCATTTTCTATGAAAAGGGACCTTATTGTCGATGGCGCTTACGCCGCACAGCGTCGCGCGGCATTGTATTTATATCGGAGCATCGTTAATAATGGCGTAAGCGCCATCGACAATAAGGTCCCTTTTTATATAAAGTACCACATTTTGTGATGGTGAGATGTGGACTGGTGAGTTCAACCTCGAGTCCAGATAAAAAATATGGAATAAATCTTACCGATAAGCACAGTAGGCTTGGCAGTTTCAACGACTTCGGCAAGTGTCTTGATGGGGGGACGATTTTGTGCGAACATCTCTTTGTGATGGTTCAGGCCGCCTTCGGGCCGGTTCTTGACGATGAGTCCCTTGGAGTCCACCATCCAGATGCGCGCGCGCGCGTCCGCGTCGCTCGTGCCTTCCGCCTTCATTGTCATCACGCATAACTGCGCGATACCGAGAGCAGCCTGGGAAAACGATTACGTTAATAAAACACAAACAAGTTATAAGGGACAATTGGATAAGTGAAACATTAGCGTTCAATTTTTATATTTGTAGCTCGTATAGTATTTAAAACGTGAGAGATTGGAAAATATCTATATTGGAGCAAATTAGTTTCATCGTCGAATCACTTAATTCTAAATGTCAGTGTTAGTCATTCGAGTTATACGAAAGAAAGGATAAAAATCAAAATTAGAAAATCGAATTCGGTAGTCACAGCAGACAGCAGCCGGGCCATCGTCATCACCGGCGCGGTCGTCGGTCCTTGTACGTCGCCGTTGAAAGATATCATCTGTGAAGCTCACCTCGCCGGCGCCCTGGAAGACGATGGTGTTCGCCGACAGCTTGGTGCCGGTGACCCTTAAGCTGGCCAGCAGCCCGGCCACCGCCACCGCCGCGGTGCCTTGAATATCATCGTTGAAAGTGCAGAACCTGACGACAAACGTCAATCATTATTTTAGTTCACCTACAGATCTAAGTATCACATATGAATGTTACATTAACGTGTTACCATTTTATTGATTGACAAACCTTGACCATACTTCCAACGAGGTAACACTAGCTTACAATTGCTTAAGTGGAGTAGATACTTGACACAAATCAATGCCTAGATAAAGCACTAATAGGTACGTATTTATCTTATCTACGACACTTTAGACACTAAGTAGTGTGCTATGCGTAAGTACTGTAAAGAAAGAAAGATTTTTTCAGTTTGTCTACATATCCACATCATTAATCCTCTAAAAGGGTAGGTACGTAAGTTCGCTTTGGGTTTGGGTCATGCTTGCTGTTAAAAGTTTAAATGAAGCACCTACCTAATCAGTACTAAATTTACTTGCTAACGTAACTCTCAAGCAACCAAGCGTTTACGTTAACGAAGTCGTCGAACTAGATCGGTCAAATTGCCCAAAGCGGCGAACTACTCCTAACCTGAACTGATCAAATAATGCAAACTTCGCCACTCACTTGCCACGGTACTTCTCAAGCAGCCTGAAAGCGTTAGCATTAGCGAAGTCCTCGAATTGGATGAGACAGTTTTGTCCGAAGCGGCGCACCACCGCGCACATGAACTCGTCGATAAACTCGTCGTAGGCGGCGCCGCGGACGCGTTTGTGCCGCAGACCGATGTACAGCGGGTCGTCCAGGAGTGACTGGGTGTTGGTGCCCACGTCTGGAAACATTATTAGATTTTGTTAAACTAAAAGTTATCGAGCTATTGGCTAATCTTTTCCGGTTTAAAGCTACTGAATAAGCTTTGAACTTTAGAGGAATTAAGGCTTTGACTTCAGTCTATACTTCAACATTTTGGGTTTTTCTTGTCTAATTTATTGGCCTGGGACTATGGTTAGAGGTGGCCTAGGTAGCCATTCGGCAAACTAGGCACGTGTATGATGGGAGTGCTAGTTTACAAAAGGCGTACTCTACACTGCGAGGGGCGCTAATGAGGTGCTATTATTATTTATTTATTTATTTAATAAAATACAGAGTATTCTTACAATAATCATAGCCCCGCAAAACTCAATAAAGAGTTTGACTGTGGGGTCATCAGTCTCTAGTTACATATGTACTTAACTTAATTTTATAGTAGTGCAATTACTACAAAATATTGAGGTAGTGTATTTTTAACATAGATTTAAATTTAGACTTCTTATTTCACATCTTATGGCTTCGGGCAAACTATTAAGCAAATATGGAATTCTTTTCCTAAGGGTTCTATCCCCGTAGTAGTTATTAATTCTAGGAACGCATAGTTTGCCTGAAGTCACAGCCTTTGTGATGTAAGTGTGATTAACTGGTGTTAATGCATCCTCTGAGTTAAGCTCCTGCCGGCCATGGTTATTGATCGCAAGTAGGTATTTATGTTTTAAACTGACAGGTAAGATATTGCAAATTTTGAATAGAAGTCTGTAGTTACCTTTACATTTGAGTTTAGTTTTATGGTTAACAAGTAATTTTAAAAATCTGATCTGCATATTTTCTAATTTATCGATATTGGTCTTAGTTGTGAGTCCATAGCTGTCAAGAGCATAGCTCAGTATTAAATCTACAAGTGACATGTATAAACATCTAAGTGTGCTAATAGGAACTTTGAATTTTAAGTGAAAGTTTAGTAGCCAAGAACTGTCGACATTCAAAGAACCAATTCTGCGTCTGGCAATGACTGAATGAAACCGAAAACATGTTTATTTTGACACGGATAATCAGAGTATAATTAGTAATGCCTGATTAATCACGGCCTTTAAATCTCGAGCCGTAAATTACCCGTGACCAATGTTTTCGTTTTCAAATGCAAATAATTAAATATTTGCCTAGAACGATATGTGTTTACATAAGATACAGAATTTATCAGCAAAAACCTAATATAAGTAGGCCGTATTTATGATTTTCACGTGATCGTCAATATTTGCTATTGACAAACAATATTTCGCGTTCTATAATTGCAATTGCTTTTATAAACTATTACCGCGTTGAATATTGAAGCAAAATATGTGACGTTTTCAAGCAAAAGGTACCACTTTGTCGCTTACCATAAGGACGAAATTTGCTTGTATCTTTATACGAATATAACCTGTCAAAGCGTCCTAATGGCAAGCGACAATGTGGTACCTTTTGCTTGAAAACGATACAATTATGAGGAAGTGTAGCTCTGGAGTAGAGTAATTGGCGCGAGAACAAATGACGCCCACGCACTTGTTACAAATATAAAAAACAGCAATAATAAAATAACAATAGAATAATGTTTGTGCATGTTCAGTAACATACACTAATAATACTAGGCCTGGGCCTGGGACCCATTTCTCGAACGGTGTTAGCCTAATATTATAAATAAATAAAAAAGTGTGTTGTCATGGTAACCCATACGACTTGACAGTTCGTGGACTAATAATATTAGTCTAATACCGTTCGAACAATGGGCTCCTGGGCTCGGGCCCTAGACAAGGACAAGACGGGTCAGCCGCATTCGAGGGAAGCCAGTGCTGTCAAACTGGTTTAACTTGGCAGATATTCTGAATCATCAATTTATTTAACAAAAATATTAAAATGCAAGCAATACATTAAATTCAAGCACTGTTGCGGCATGATGCCGGCCAGCGCGAAGTACAGCGAGAGTGCACGGAGATGCATCTCCGGTGCTACAGCGTACGGTACTGACCCAGCGTGATGGGCAGGCACTGGTGCGGCTTGATGCCGGCCAGCGCGGTGTAGAGCGACAGCTTGCCGACGGGGATGCCCATGCCGCACGCGCCCAGGTCGCCCAGGCCCAAGATGCGCTCGCCGTCCGTAACCACGATCGCGCGGACGTCCGTCTCAGGCCTAAAACACAAGGTACCAATCTTTTATATATATACTCACTCTGTTCATCATACGTGGGTCCACCTAATACTTTTATATTAAGTTTACGTAGGTACCTATTAGACTAGGAAAAATATTAAAGTAAATCATGCAGAATTTATGTAGGTCGCCTGAAATCTAACTGTCCTATTAAGAATAAATAGGTCTTTGTAATAGAGATTTAAAAGACGTATTTTCTTTCGTGTCGATTTGTCTTATTTATTTATCACCACTCGTTGCGAATTTCCTACTTACCACACTTATATCGTAAATACCTATTCCAATTCTGACCTCACTGATAGCTTTTCCCTTGGTGCTAAGAGACTGGTTACTGTTTAAACCACCACACCAGTTCTTGAGGATGCCGTAAACATGTCCGTATCATGGATAATGATGAAGAAACCTCACGGACGGCGGTAAATGAGACTTCTGGCAGGCCAGGCCCACCGTAAGGTGTACGGTACGGGCATCAAAACAACAAGCAACACTCACCAATTCTTAAGGATGTCGTAGACATGTCCCTTGTCGTGGATGGTGATGAAAAGCCCGCGCGGGCGACGGTAGATCAGCCCGTATTTCTGGCAGGCCAGCCCTACGGTGGGCGTGTATACGATGGGCATCATCTCCGCCACGTTCTCGCCGACGAAGCGGTAGAACAGATGCTCGTTACGGTCCTGCAGAAAACCCATAATCAGTAAGTTTCAATCTACTCATCACTACAGAATAATAATAAGATAAAGAACCTACATACTTGAGTATTATTATAGTATTGTATAGGTACTGCTGTAATTTAAGTTTAATGCTAATTGCTTTTTGTTATTTAAGTTTTTGGCTGTTATTTAAGGTTTGGCAGCACAGCGTCCTGAGTGGCGCAGACTGTTGCAGGACAAAGTCCGCGATTTCGAGGAGCAACGCATAGTTGACCTCGATGCTAAACGCGACGAGCTGAAAGCACGCCAGCCTGCTTCCATTCATTACCATTATGTGGCTGGTGTTCTCACGTGCTCTCAATGTGCACGGGGGTTCGCCTCGAAGATCGGCTACGTCAGCCATATTCGGGCGCACGAGCGCCGTGCTAACTGTAACAGTTAGCTCCTAGTTACTAGGAGTCGAAGTGGTCACCATGGTCGAAATCGGCCGGAAGGATCATCATCATCATCATCATCAATTTAAGCTTATTGTACCTACTACTGTCTTCTTTTCCTGCGACAATAAATGACTTTTTTTTTTCGAAAAGTTTTGCCTGTATAGAATCAGGTTTAGATAATTTTATATTATTAAATCTTATAAAAACACATGTTTAAGGATGTAATTTTCCATTGATATCAAATTAAGCTCTCAGATTCGATCAGAGCGCCCAGTTATTGCCTTTGACTTTCGAGAACATAAAAGCAACACTATTTTAGACATGTTGTTCCGGAGGTTGAAATAAAATGACTACTTAGTACTCACCAAGAGTCCCATGAGGTAGATGTACTTGTTCAAGGGCTCTTCATAGCGGTCGATGGAGAGCTTGCAGAGCTGCACCTGTTCCTCCTGACTCTTTACACGTGCTGGCAAGAGCCCGTGGATGCCCAGCATCTGGCGCTCCTCAATCGTGAACGCCAAGCCCTGTAGAACAAAACGTTTTATATACCTATTTACAATGTTAACATCTACTTAATGTAAAATAGAAGACGATCAAGACTGGAGAACTACTTTGAATTCCTATCTTTACTAGTGAAATGCATAATAGGGACAACATCGCACAAGGTTATTCAAATTTTACAAGAATTACGTCGGTTACGAAGTTTTCAACGGAATACGAATGAAATTTGTGGTCGCAGAATGGAAGTTAACTAGATATGTTATGGCTCCTCTACACGATGAACCATCATACTGGCCCACTATGATGGACCAGCGTGTAGAGAGGGTAGTGGTGTCGGATGGCTTATGGCGCGGCGGGATGGCGACGGGATGGCCACGGTGTCGATTTTTCGTCCGCACATCAAAGGTAGTGGGCCAGCGATGGTGCGTACGCATCTACACGTGGCCCATTCCATAGTGCGTGCTCTCAACCATCGCATGGCCAGCTCGCTGGTCCAGCGCTGGGCCATCGTGTAGAGGAGCCATTATTGAGTTTTCTACAATGGACACTCGCGTCCGGATTTCTGGATGCTAAAATACTCTAGCTATCTATTTACCTGCAAGAAGTATTTATAGGTTACCTGGATGGCTAGATATACTTAATGTGGGTTACAAAATCGGATATATGGATTGATAATTATATCTTTGTTTAAAAATTTTAGCATGTTTTGTCGTTTGTAAACTGAATAATACCTAACTAATAATTGTTTTACGGTTTCACTCACGTATTTTAGTCACTAATACGCGACAGTCACGACAATGTTAAATGAAAGAATTGTTCTGTATGTTCTTTGAGACTAATGGCTCAAATCGACATTAGTGGATTCTGTAATTATACTTTCAGTTATGTATTTATCTATCAACCACCTTTGTTGAAAGACCTTGTTCGACGAAAAACAATGCCACTGAAGTGGAAGTTCGGAAACAAAAGACAAAGCGGTCGATTGTTACCACACAACATAGGTATCGAATGTAGATAAAAGTCATAGTAGTAGTCAAGTTCCCGGTGGAACCCTACATTTTCCTGAGATCCTTTAATTTCAATGCCATTTTTCGACGACATCTTACAACGCAGTACCAGTACCAGTTACTAGGTATAGTGATTCATGCATATCATTGTCACGATCTGTCAATTATTCGCAAGGCTGCACATGTAGAGGTTTAATCGTTCGTTTTATTGTTTAAAATCGAATAATTTAGACAAGAGTATCGCAAAAATACCATTGAATATCACATCTCGATAATGTACCTACTAAGTTAGTTCCTATTACGATGTCTTCCTAAATTATAGGAAGCGTCAACACATAAATCACATAATATATGATTGTCTACACAAAGACCCAGGAAGTCACAGAAGGTGAGAATATTAGAATCGTACGTGTAGTAACCCGGCCACTTCCTTATTACAACTACATTCCGACTATTGCAAGTCAGTTTTGCATTGCATGGGCAAAAATGCATTATGCGTAAGTATAGGTACTTTAAATCTGCTTAATTTCATAATACACGAAAATACATATGACATACTTATTGCCTAAATATATTAGGTATGCACCTGCAAACTATTGGCTTAACATGTTACTACCAAACTACGTAAATAAAATCGTACCTACTTATGACTTATAAACATAAATTCTGCATTTTGCTCAATTAAATTACCTACGATAAAAATCGAGGCAACTTGCCTACCTACGTATTGTGTGCTAACACTGAAATAGTGTGCAACGAAGAAACCTTTGAACGGTAACTGGCCTGCGTACCTCATCAATATACATTTACCTACTTCTAGTATATATATTCCATTTGTAATGAATTCATGAACGAGCCCATGTTATCTATTCTATTAAGGGGCCCACTGATTATCAGTCCGCCGGACGATATCAGCCTGTCAGTTAGAACAAAAAGTTGACAGTTCCGAACAACAATCCGGCGGACTGATAATCAGTGGGCCCCTGTATATAGGTAGGTACCATAATTGTGACTGAAACTCCCGTCTACTTGTTACTTGTTAACTGTTACTCCTTGTTCTTTTCAAAGCTAATCGTAAATCTTTTCTTGAAAATATTTTTCCCAAGTTACGCATGTATAATATACCTATTTCTCCGTTTCTACAAATACTGATAATAAGTGTAGTATGATCTCTATAGTAGCGAAAAAGTCGTGACCTGGCCGTTAAACACTATTAGCTCTCATGTGTCACGTCACGTACGAAGGTCATCTCTGCAAAACGTCTCTATATAAACGACGACGACGAAATCGTAAAGTTGAGACAAAGTTGACGATGACAAGTGAATGAAGAAATTAGTCTGACACTGTACAGTAAGAGTGACCCGGAAACGAGTTCCCACCATTTGATAACAGTCAGCTGTGCGGTGAAGGTGACCGCTGCCGACCTTCACCACTCTTGCTTCAATCGCATACTTAACTATGCCGCCTGCGCAGTACTTAAACCACGGATATAGAGTCCGTTTTTGTTATAACGGAGTTTAGAAGTTAAATTGGTTCGGGTAAAGTGTGAATAAAATCACGTCAATTCCCACTATCGCCTGTTCGCGTGTCACGACGGGACTTTGTCCGGTCATCATAAAAATGTAAGTCTGCTGTACGCGGCCATGGAATTGATAGATCGGTTTAATACCTACTAATAAATGTTAATTGATGATATGTACAAATCCAGCTGCAGATAGGTACTCAAGAACTCAGTTAGATCTAATTTCAATGCGAAATTACCCCAAAAAACAGCCCTAAACCCGGCCATTCTAAACATCGTACCAACAAATGAATATACGCGTACGGAAATGTCAGGGATGTTCCTAGAATGAGAAATTAAACTAGAGATTTTCTGAAGGGTAAAAAAACAGTTGAATACCTAAAGCAATTTTAAATATTTTATTTCAATTTACAGACCTCAAAGCGAAATTCGCTATGATTCAGTTATGACGCAATTTATTTTCGATCAAAGGGTACGGGCCGTACGGGGCTTACTTACCTGGTTCTTGGTAATTTATTCGCATTCTTAAACAGGCTGAGTTACCAATGTTACTTTTTTCTTTCAAGTTTCGCTATCGTTACACCGAATATAAGTCTAAAGCATACCAATTATAGAGCCCCAATACATGTCCAATACTAACGCTAACTAAGTAACGCTGTCAGGTCAGGTTAGAGTATGAAATGAAAATTATTCACAAGCACAAGCCCGCCGGAGGCGCGGCTGTGACGTCACGACCAAATGCGAAGAGGTCGTTATACTTCATGTACTACGGACTTAATTAATATAAAATACCTTATGTCGACTGGGAAAGAGCTAAACTCGAATGTCAGCCTTAATCGCGTTAAGTTACCTCTCACTCGGCACCTAGGTGTACCCACACGCGTCATGGAAAATTGAATCAATCTAAACTAAACACAGAATAAATCGGATGTGGGCTTAAATGGAAATGTAATTAATACAAATTGATTTGTTTAAGCGCGTCAATTCCACGCCCACCCCACCTGATTGTGTAAGTAATACCTGCAAATTATCAAAATATGTCGAAATGATGACAAGTACGAATCAACGTATCTAAACCAGTAATTGAATGTTGAAGTGGAATAATTAGATACCTATTGAAATGTTTGTATAAGTGGCGATTATAGATTGACATATATTAGAATTTCTCTTGACGTCGAATGAATGTGTCCGAATACCGTGTGCCTATCAAAACGGGGTAGGTATGGTGTAGGTAGAACAGGTAAATCGTCAGGTTTTCCCAATATGAAAAAGTGATTGGACACTTGTGTTAAGTTCACGTTCCAACTGCTGGCGTCTATCTGTCTGTTCAAAGTAATCTCAAGGCTACATACAGAACATATTCAATTCCTTTTATTTGTACAAAGTGGCTCTGTAGCTATGGTTTAATAAATTTAGTTATTCACTCTATTTAACAACATAACAATGTAGCTGTTAGTAGCAAATTTATTTAGCCACCAATAGTAGGTTTAATAAAACAAAATTCCTAGGTACGTTTTTATCATCAACACTGAAAATTTAAATGATGATATAAATATGCCTTTCAAATGCAATCGTAAATCTAATTATGCTCCAGTAAAAATATATATTAGACGAATTATGATTTACAATGTACCTACACTCATCTGTAGCTATACTTACTACACTTTATAAATGAATTCGTTCAAAATAATGTGTCCATGCAATTTTGCAAGTCGCTGTACTTTATACACCGTGTTGTGGTCAATCCCTTTACGGTTCTAACCAGTAGTGACAAGCAAGCAGTGTGGCGCCTGAAATGGGCACGAACCCTGGAGTCTACGGCGGCCAGGCACTCGGGCAGCGCGCACAACTCGCGCCGCGGCGTCAGCTGCCACCACTCGCGCTCCATCTTACACCTTTCCCACCACCAACAGCCTCTTGAACGGCTGACTTGATGGTGTGGTCGAGGACCTCACAACTTCGCACTACTGGACTTACTGTAGTCCAAACACTCTTTGCATATGGCACGCGGCGTTACACTCGGTCCGCGTTTTATCTAATCCGTTTTATTGACACAACAAACAATCCTTCGCTAACACAATCCCGGCACTCGTAATTTGTTAACAGCAAGCTCTTTGTACCTTGATTCTAATATCCCTCATAAAACCAAGCTTAACGATCACTTGTAGAAATTAAACGGAAACATAGGGATGATTAACATTCAGAGCCCGTTAAATTAACACAGAATTTTATTGTTTTCCCCGTTTATTTTCAGTATTAGTACCTATGCCTGTGACGTGTGTCTAGTGGAGTGCGACTGAAGGAATAGAACTACAAGCTTTAGTCCCGGCCAATATTATTAGGAATTTATTAGAAATGCAGCCAACACCGCGATCGATAAGTAGGTTAGGTAGGTACTTAGTTATGCCTAAGAACCACGCACGGTTATGAAATATCTTATACTAAGTATACCTTTAAACGAGCAATTCTTGGATATTTATATATTTCGGGGATTTCGGAAATCGATGAAATTTGCAATATGGGGGTTTCGGGGGGCGAAAAATCGATCTGCTAGGTCTTACCTCTGGGAAAACGCGCATTTTTGAGTTTTTATATGTTTTCAAAGCAAAGCCGCGGTCTCCCAGATATTTATATAATAGGGAATATTAAGCAAAACTCTGCGTAGAGGGCGTCACTAGCACAATCACAGGGCCTACCGCGAAACACGAACTCGAAAGTTTGGTTTTTGCCTCTTTATCACTCTTGCTTATTAGATCGATAGAGGCAGATAACGAAATTTCGATTTTTGCGTTTCGCGGTAGGCCACCTGTAAACAAACCGCCTTTATGCATCAATGTCATAGTGAAAACTTGTCAAAAAACTGTTTAAGGCATAGTATACATATATAAGTTACTCTATGGTTTAGGATGTGCACTAGTGCTGCACTCTGGCGGCCGAACATTGCAGTAATACTCCCTATTATATTAGTATTACTTATCTACTGAAGATGTTAAAGTTAGGGCTGGTTGGCATATTACACTTCTCGTTATACATATTTTGTAACAGCTCACTTGCAACCGTTATCTATTTTTCATAGTTATGAACAATAGATAACGATAATAATAAGTAAGTAAGTATTAGGACGAGGTACGAGTATACTCTACTATAAGTAACAGAGCCCGGAATTAAAAAAAAACCTTACGTTAAATAACTTATTATATTTTTTTTATTTGGTTGACCGTCTTTATCTACTATTACACAACTATCGATGCCGTCAACTGGGGTGAATAGGGAAAAAACTTAAAATGTAATTGGCATAAACAAGTTAAGAGAAATGTTTAATAATGATTATGATTACATAGATTACTTTGAGATAAAATGAAAATGAATAGATAGATCAGACAACCTCTGAAAAATTATGAAACTAAGAGGTTTGTGGAGAAATAAAGCAAATATGTTGAAATGACGAAAAAAGACGGCGACTTACGGAGTTATTCACCAAAGTTACGTAATAATAGCAATACATCTCTACCATCCATGACTGTTAATTGTAATGATTTATCAGTAAAAATGTTGGTCAAACAATTCAATAATTAAATGTTGGCTACATTGACCAATCGAGAAGCAAAAAAGCATCCGTGATAGGTAATTGTTTTTTTTTTACTTTAACTAAAGGTCAAGATCATTAAAGTTTTTGCAGCGTTTCAGTAAGAGTGAACGCAAAAAGTACGCACATCATAGATTAAGGATAAAGCGCCTGAAAATACGCTCGCAATAAAACCATAGTGTTCATTAGATAGGGGAATATTACGTTGGCTTGGCTATGATGTAATTTGCGTATGAATGAGCAATATTGTTCGATAGAGCCATACGCAGCGACGACATAAGGATTTTGCTAAGGTCAACATTCAATTATTAGGAGCCAGCTCTATTTAAGAGTGCTATATTTTTCACTCCTTTTTAAAATAAACATAGAAAACGGTCAGTTGGATTTATAGTATATCGTCTGGTGACACCCAAAACTCACTAATTACTATCACAATTAAGTTCAGAGCCATAGTAAACCGTACTACCGTACAACCGTACTAGTAAGACAATGTTGATTTCTATTTAATAATTACTCAATGAAGAGTGCACCCTTTTTCATCGCTCTGCATTCTAGTAGATACCTATACAAATCAATCCGCTAGGTACCCTATAGAATATAAATAAAATATAATGTATCACCTATTGTACATGTATATAGCAAATCGTTTTGACAGTTATAAAAATGTAGCTAATTAGACTAGTAGCCTATTGTACGTATGAAGTAATAGTTATTTGTTATACAAGGGTGCAAAGTTGTATTTTACCCGCGAGTGTGGAATTGAAACATGAGCAAGCGAAAGGATTCTATAGTTGAACCACGAGCGAAGCGAGTGGTTCTAAAATAGAATCCTGACCGTAGCGAGTGTTTCAACACACGAGAAGTAAAATACATTTGCACCCGTGTGTAACACAAAACTTTTCCCCTCACTATAGCGAGGAAAGTGCAACATCCACAGGCGTTAGATCATCTTCATCACTGGAATCACTAATTTTTTTACGATATTATAACAGAAAACACTAGAAATTCTGATTTTTACGTGAGTCGGTGAGAACAGTAAAAATTTTGTTGACAATGTTGACATTTCTGTTCTGACGTATGAAATGTCAACGATGCGTTATGAAATTGCATCGACTCAACTTGTGCGTTCAGAATTATATTTAACATCATTACAAAAAATCTAACGTTTCTTATGGAATTTTAAGGTTTATGACAAAATTATTAAATAAAGCAAAATTTTGTATTTTTTATTAGATTCTCAAACCATTTATTTAATGATAATTAATATCGAACGAACCATTATCATGAGCGTTTTACGTTTTGTTATCTGTCAAGCTACTTAAACACGCTCCATCCAAGGTCAAATTACTTTCCCCACTAGTGGATAAAATGCGTTTTTCCCCGCTTGTTTTAAAGGATAATAGACGGCTTTCCGAGCTAGTGAGGGGAAAAAGTAATTCGAGTTAGAGCTCGGAGTGGGCCCGGCCTAGCCTAGGTAGCAACTACCAACCATTCGTCGGTGGCATTCCTCCGCATGTTTAATTGATTGTAAACCACTTCGATTGTGCAAGTGTGACTTGGATTAATTATAAACGAGTAGTGCATAATCAATATTTTTTAATGGCAATAGAAGGACGAGGAGCCAGTTCAGTCAGTGATCAATATAAAATATGGCAGACATATATTGTGCCATTCATTGGTTAACCCTTTTAAATGTTCTTATAATAATCAATTGATTTTGGTCAAAAAAAATTAACCGGAAGGCAAATGAATAATAGTTATTTACGATACAAGTGCGGAAAAGAGGAAATTCGAAACGAGTGGCGATAAATTAAAACACGACCGCAGGGAGTGTTTTAAATCGACACGAGTTGCGAATTACCTATTCGCATGTGTATCGTACAACGTTTTACAGTACATATGGCCCTTTAAACTTTCGACATATGCACGAAAAGTGCTATTTGACGCACTAGTGCGAGAAAGTAGCACCATATGTACTGTAAATAAATTTTCGTTGCTCTCATTATCATTTATACCATTTTCCGGGCTAGCTCTCCATCTATCAAGTACACAGGTGTACCTGTACAGTATCAGCTATAAGTATAACAGTAATAGTGTTAGCACCACAATACACAAACAAACCCATGTTTATGTGAATGTTGGCGTGGATTAGGCTATGAAAAACCTCTGGCTTTATAAAACTTAATTAAGAATATTACCTAAATTAGGAGAGCGATGTAAAAGAAAAAAATGTGAAACAGAATTGGAAGCAGAAAGAAAGTAAAAAAGTTAATTAAAAGCTGATGAATTTAAAGTGAAATATTCGAGAGCAAACACAGACTTGTGACGAAAATCGTTTCGAATACGAAATGATTTGAAACTTACTCATTCTATTAAACAAGTCAGATTTATTTATATTCTTGGCTTGGACCAACAAGCATATTGAATAGGTATTTATGTAAAATCAACAAGTCTTAGGTTTTTAATTTTTCATTAAAATTTTGTTTTTTGTATCATAGATAGGTAATTTACTTTTATCTAATTTATTTAGGAGTGTTTCAATTTTAAATCGATGCAGTACTATGTACCTACCTATATCTTTATGAAGGCTTAAAAGCAAATGATTTTAAGATCATACATTCAATGCTTGCAATACCAATACGTGACTTTCAACACAAAGCAAGGATAGCCTGGCTTAGACCGCACAAATGCTTTACGACCTAGGCCATATGAATAGGCTCTCGATCGATATAAGGGTCTGATCGCAACGCCTAGGCTAGCTAGACACATGTCCACATATTAAAATCAAGGTACAAGGCACCACACATTGACATTTGCACACAATTATGTTTTTACACAAGTAAGTTGTAGTATTTTAACGCGTAACCACATCCTGCTAGCGCGCGGGAAAACTTACGAGAAAAGGAGTTGTAGGTATTTAGCAAGACTTATTAACAGCCTGGTAATGAACGAATTTTATGAACCTGCCGCCGTGCCGCCTCCCGAATGTTACGAGATAGGCTTGACAGGGGACTTGACTTGAAGGTACATACCTAATTAATCTTTTTACGACACTGCCTTCACTTTACTAAACCCTAACATACGTTTTTGTATAGGTATATTAAGTCCAGAACTAAACACATCGTATATATATGTTATTTTGAGATCTTAGTGCAAATACTAAGCTATTAAAACTAACAAACTTCCGTTCACTTTAGTTTGTGGTGTAACCACAGTCGCGGCGGAGGGTTAAATTGAACTAATATTGTGTCGGTGTTTAGCGACGCCGCCGACGCGTTATCTGTCGTTATGGCGACGTTAATCCCGCCTGCAAAGTGCCGGAGCGGAGTACCGATCATTAGTTTTCCTCGGTTTAATGTAGGCTTCTTTTCAAATGGATCGCAAACAAACGCGAACATTTCCAATTGAATAATCTCGGATTTAATTTCATTACTCAAACGGCAGTTTTTTTGAAGATATCGAAAAGTAGGTACGTAAAGAAAAACCGGCCAAGTGCGAGTCGGACTCGCGCACGAAGGGTTCCGTACCATTACGTAAAAAACTGTAAAATAATCACGTTCCTTGTATGAGAGCCCCACTTAAATATTTATTTTATTCTGTTTTTAGTATTTGTTGTTATAGCGGCAACAGAAATGCATCATCCGTGAAAATTTCAACTGTCTAGCTATCACGGTTCATGAGATACAGCCTGGTGACAGACGGACGGACGAAACCCTAAAAACTGAAATAGGTAATATAGTATCAGTAGATTAATCCATACAGTGATAAAAACGGCAAACACGACCTTAATTCCTATTAGTTAATAATGGCAATTAATAACGAACACTTGGAAATGAATACCGCGATTCTTAAATACATAATAAAATAAGTTGTTATCTAAATATTTTATTGCACTTGTTGCTTAGGAAACATAAATATTAAATAATCATGGTAGGTATTCGTAGCTTTCTGAGAATTCGGGTTCGCACGATATCGCAAACAAGTACCTAAACACCTAAACAATGTTCAAATGCGTCAGAGAAACTCCCGACATTGAACGCAATTCCGAGCTGGCAGGAATTTACTCGCAGAAATATTTGGGACGAATTCGATGATAAAACATTCAAATTAAATAGAACAGAAAGGGATTTCTACGACACACGTACGTACGGGAGTACGACATAAATATAAAGACTGTGACATGTCAGCATTTGCACATTTTTCTTTACGCACCGTTCCTATAAGGCGCACAATTTAGGCAGACAGATTAAGTACGTGTGATTAAAATTGCATCTTCAATTTCAGCTTCTAGCAAGGCGGTTATAAAAGCGTCTCCTGTCCGAGTTATTCGAAAAATAAAATAAAAATTTCATGAACCTAATAATAAACAATTACTTAGTCTCCCGTATCGACTTCTAAGTATTTTATCAAGTTAACAAGCTACCAACAGTTATATTTCCCTTCATAAAAGATAAAACATTCGTAAAGTGACATACGTATACAAGTCCTGCTTATCGTTATGTTTACATGCAACCATTAAATACCATTAAGTCCCACGCCCGCGGGCTGAACCGATATGCTAACACAGGCTCGTCCCTGAACTACATGCATGTCACATGCTCCATTACTCACTGCTCTAACCCGATCATTAGTGTTACCTGTCTTTCATTGACCCACAGACATAATCTATCGATCAGGGTCAATCTATGCAGATAACTTAAAGAACAAGACGAAACGAACGAAAAAGTACTCAAGACGGCCAACCTTGCAGCAATCAAGCCTCTAACGGATCTTTAAAAACAGTTTATAAATAGGTAGCATTTATCTGCAGATAAAAAAAGAAAGGTAGAAGGAATATACAGTGTGGAATTTTTTTTATGTGCCCTGGAGGGAAAGTGCCTTAAAACCTTAAGTTAGCTCATTTTACTTAAAGGAAACATTCTTTTATTTTTAAAAAGAAACAAATAAATAAATATTATAGGGACATTCTTACACAAATTGGCTAAGTCCCACGGTAAGCTCAATAAGGCTTGTGTTGTGGGTACTCAGACAACGATATATATAATACTTATACAAATACGTAAATACATAGAAAACATCCATGACTCAGGAACAAATATCTGTTGTTCATCACACAAATAAATGCCCTTACCGGGATTCGAACCCATCAGGACCATCGGCTTCACAGGCAGGGTAACTACCCACTAGGCCAGACTGGTCGTCAATAACTGCTTGTCTCGCCTGGAAATCGAACCGACTAAAAATTCCATAAAATAAATACTCTATATTTTATCCTACTATTCGGTACAGTTAATCTTAATGACAAAATTTCTACAAGAAACATTAGGTCTTACACTCATTAGTGGTACAAAATATCCATAAAGTCGAATATGTGGTACTCAAGAATATTTTTTGACAAGCAAAAAAAAAAAAAAAATACGCGTCGCCTTGAAAACCTCTTCCGTTTTTTTCGTCGGTTAAAAACGTGAAAAAACTTTGAATGCAGATAATTTTTTTTTTAAAGAATGTTTCCTTTAAGTAAAATGAGCTAACTTAAGGTTTTAAGACTTTCAAGGCACTCCCTCCAGGGCCCATTAATTTTTTCCACTCTGTATAACCTGGGAAGATTAAAGATTCCACGAGTGCCAATTAGGCACCTACTTTGCGAAAAGCTCAAGCTTGTAAAAGCAAACCTTGTATTTGATTAATGATTAGTGAGCTCAGCGAGTAGACTCGAGAAAAAAACTGTGAAACAATTACGCAATCATTAATTTCATATCATTATAATTTACTTGAATCTCATGGGTACCAGTTATGGGATATTTTATGGACCTTACTACCTAGTAAGTATCTACTCGTAACTTACTCGTAAGATACCTAGGTCCTAATGGTTGCACAAATACTTGGAATTGGAATTAATTACATTTTTTTTCTACTTCAATCTGCAATCGACTGTTCTAGCCATAAACTAGTGATGGTGCTCTGTGGAAGTGGAACACCACCGTAAATAGTACCTAACCTGAAAAAAAAACCATCTGATTATGACTAGAACAATTACATATTTAGAGAAGATTGTATGTACTCATACCTATCCTACGTCATGCTATTACTCGTATAATCAATAATTTCCACTTCGTAGGCATTCAGTTTGCTTGTATCTACTTACTTCAAATTAATTTAGCTAATGGCAACAACGTAATGATATAAACTAGTCGTTAGTGGATGGCCTAGAATCACCCCCCATAGCTACTGGCCACCCTAATAGTCAGTGCGGGCCCGAGTCCTTGATCAGTGTAGAGCGAAATCGGGTTTTGGCGACCTTCGTTGAAGCTGTTTACCCAAAAGCAAAACGAACCGTATTTTGGGCCCGCGTCACACTCGCTTCTTTTAAAACTTATTTTTTTTCTCATTTGCCCCCGCCATCCGGCGCCTAGCGCGGCCGCTCCACTCGCTCTACCCTAGATCCGGCCCTGCTAATAGTTACTGCCAAATTACAACTTCCTAATAAAATGAATGAGTGAGTAACCTGTCCTAATGGTCAATAATAAACGGACGCTGATAAGCAATAATGTGTTAACCCACATAAGCACCATTTTGAGAAAACGGCGGCCAAAGATTTTTTCGTGGTTTTTGAGTGTTTGTTCTAAAAATTAAAGATTTTGTTCAAACTGTTTTATTTGTCAGTTCAAATACAATGAAAACTAGTGATTTATGATTATAATATTCGAAGTTAATTTAAATTTGTCGCAATAATCACCTTTTTGTTTATTGCGAATTGCTAATGAGGTGAATCTTTCACAAGAACGTGTCAACGTGTCACAATTTTGCTAATTGTGTAAATCTGACTTTGAACTTATAATCAACATGTTATAAACAGCAGAAACTTGTTATTGTTAAATACTAACTAAATATAAATTTTGTTTTGCAATAATCAATCAAGCCCCATAATGTATTGATATGATATTTTTTTCGATTTGCAAGAATGATTCAAGTCTAACATGTTATTTAAAATGTTTAGGAATGTATATACATTCAAATTGTTTAACTTGGAATTTAAAATGAATTGCTAAGATTAACTACAGCATTTTGCGGTTTTGTTTCATTTATTTCGGCAAACTTACCTCAAAAATAAAACCCTTCAAAACTAGTGCGATTAAGGTTTATAAATACCTTATTTCGATCAGCATTAGTATTTACCTCTTGAAAACCGCAACAATTAACTGATTTGTGCACTAAATTCGTAAAATTACTCATTATAAACACAACTTTTAGCAACGCTTACCTTCAAAGCGCTTTTGGTAAACTAAAAGAACTAATGTAATGTGATTTCCGCAAAAATGAGTTAACAACCTCTCTTAATACATTATTGACATTTTAGTATGCGTTCTGCCCATTACTGCAATAAGTTAAGGTACTAAACGCATTAAAGCAAAACAGACACGTGTTAAGGGATTTGTGTTAACCTTTTTTCCTTCTTTTGGAATATTTATAAACTAAGGTCATTTTTGCAAAATAAAGTCGAGCGGACCAGCGACAAAATAACATTACAATCTCATTGTTTATGTTTGACACATTATTGCTTATCAGCATCCAGACATCAAGTCACCATGACTTGGCGCGGCGTCATCATGTCGAACAATATTCGAATTCGATATTTTCCAGCTGGCCTAAATATAACGCAAGAAAGATAAATCAGTACTTATAAAAAGCGTAATTTTGTCCGTTATATGTACAGTATACATTAGTATGATACAGTAGCGGATAATATTAGTGTGTTAGAATTTTAAAACAACGTATCAAGTAGGTATTGCAATGAAAGATTATGCTTGCGCCTCGTCACGGTGATACGCCGCATGAGGCAGGCGGTTTTCCTTCAGATTTTTAGCAAACAGTCAACATTCGGCCTAATTCTTATTTCAATAAACGTCAAAAATGAGATCTCGGTACGATATGGATCGGATCTGTCAGGGTAAAAGTGACGTTTCTCAAACAAAAACGTCACTGTTGACACTGACAGATCCGGTCCATAAACGTCATGAGATGGGATTTTCGCCTTCGATATGTCTGCGAATAGCTGGATTTTATAAGTTGACCACCTTTTGAACGAATGAAGGGCATAGATACCTACCGATTCACAAGTAACAGACGATAATATTATAGGTTTGCCAATATGAGTCATGAGGACTTCTGCAGGCTGTGTCTGTCAGAGCGAAAACAACTTGTTTCTTTAAACACAAATACACAACCGATAAGTTTTTAATTTTATTTTGTAATTACCATAAAACTAGGGTTGCCAACCGTATGTGTGTATTATGTAAACAGGGTGGCTAAAAAATTAGTGCTTTCCCGTTGCCGGGAGGTTTTGGGATTATACTGATGAGCAACTTTTACTATGGGACCAACCACGAAATCGCAAAAAAATACATTTATTTACATTACATGTCCGTCTTAGGGTCACAAACTTACATACGTCTACCAAATTTCAACTTAATTGTCCAGTAGTTTCTGAGAAAATAGGCTGTGACAGACGGACAGACAGACAGACGCACGAGTGATCCTATAAGGGTTCCGTTTTTTCCTTTTGAATAGAATAGAATAGCATTGAATAGAATAGAATAGTTTTTATTTATATAATTTAAGAAAGATTGTTAATGAACCGGTTGTTTCAACAGCATATCAAGCCTATGTAACATCGACGCTAAGGTATGGCATTATATTCTGGGCCAATTCAGTTGACAGAGAGGTGGCATTTAAAGCGCAAAAAAGATGTATTAGATCATTATGTGGAATCCAGCAAACTGATTCATGTTTACCATACTTTAAAAACTTACGAATATTAACTTTACCCTGTTTATATATTTTTGAAATTGTAGTTTTTGTAAAATGCAATCCGCAGCTATTTCAGCAGTTTAAGAGTATACGTCTTAGAAACAAAATCAATTCGTTGCCTTCCAAAACGGCGTTATTTAGAAAAAGTATATTTGGAATGGCTCCAAAATTTTTTAATAAAATTCCAAATGAGCTAAGAAATACAGATGACATGATTAGTTTTAAAAGTAAGTTATTTAAATTTTTAATTGACAAAGCATATTATAGTGTAAGTGAATTTTTGTTAGATGATTTTGATAAGTAATGGTAACTGTGCTCAGCATGCAGCCACAGTCCATAAATGGAAAATTGTACGCCTTACGGCACAACATAGTGATACAATGATTATGTGAGACCTGTACTTATGTACCTTACCTATGTTGAACAAATAAATGCTTTTGACTTTTTTTTGACTTTATTCGTAAACACAGACAATAGACATACATTAAAAGAACATAGTGAAAATAAAGTGTCACGAAATGGCCCCATCTCAGCATGCTGCTGGCGACTTCCAGCGCTGATCTTCCGTTGATGTTATCATCAAGAAGTCAGACAATTCCTCGAATCAAAAGATACATTGAAATCTAATTTCTTGAATCCCAAATATCCCCATCGCAAGAATACCCAATAATGCGAAAGACGAGTCCAGCAAGCCGAGACTCCCGATTTCAGACGATTTAAATGTAATTGAAAATGAGACATTTAGACTCACTTGTTCACCCACTGACTGTTCTTGTTGACTTGTTGTCTTTGTCACTTGCGAGTGACTAAAACAAGTGTCTAAACTGTGAAATTATTTAATGTAATTGAAAATGTTGACGAAAACACGTGTAGGTACTGAGTGAGGGGTCTGCTCACCAAGTCGCGACACAGACCCCCTCGCGAGGGGCGGCTACAAGGGGCCGTTGTACAAAGAGTGGTACTAAAAGGTTTGTACCTATAGGTAGGTATTGTAGTCTGGCTAGTGACGTGCATGCCGATTACTTGAATACTAAATAATTTCGAATTTTTATTGTTATTGAATTTATTTTGTTATTAGGTCGTTAGTAGGCAGGTACTCGTAATTGGTAGCATTATTCATAATAAATATATCAGTTTACGTATTGGAATCTTAATCTTGCAGACAAGGATTATAGATCAATATAATTCACTTAATTGTTTCAAAAGAAATAGGGTCATTGCGCTAGTTTTCGTCCAGCTCTAGTTTTCGTCCACTTGACGAAATTTGAATATAAACCTACATTGCTGCACAAATTTGGACTTATTGCAATCCTTAATGTCTAAACAATATAATATCTATCTACATAAAAAAATATATTTCGCAAGCAGAAAATTAAAACGACACGAAACGAAAATGAAATGACAATGTGGACGAAAACTAGAGCATGGACGGAAACTAGCGCAATGATCCTATAAGATATTATTTTATTGTATATGTTTTAATTATCTATTTTTAAAATATGTTTACCAAAACTTTTAGAAGCAGATATCTCAACGAATGTTGATAAGTAATATAGGTATTTACGTATAGGCACTATAGGTACTAAATATTATTTAAAGGTAACTAGCGAGTCGTAATAAGTTAACTGTTGTTAGTCATAGTAATAGAAAGTTAATAGGGTAGGAATTAAAATAAACGTATTTCTAATGGTACCCGAAAAGAAAAGTAAAGACTTGTATTTAAGCCCTATATTTAATTCAATTGTTCTCATTATAAAATGTAAACAGTCTAAACACGATGCAAAGTTGTCAGAAAGTTTAAACCACGTGAACTTTGATACCTGCCGCAAACAAACAAACATCGCGATTAGCATGACAATCGAGCAGCTGTTCCAAGTTCCGACGCCGGATCCGGGCCGCGGTGGATCACTGCGACCACTTCCGCACATAACCATGACCTAACCAAATTACTCGCGGTCATCGATGTATCCACTGTAAGGGTACTATCACTAGTTACCTTGTTCAGGCCGGGGTGTTTGAGCCGGTCGAGCCCCGATAGTCGGCTGGAGGACTGTCCGTCCCCGCAGCCCCACAGCCCGAGTCTGTCGCGGTCCATAGCGTCGAACGTGCACTTCGCTCTGGCGTCGGCCAGCGACTGCCGTTCGCCGCCGAACGCGCCGGTTTTGTCTCGTACCGCGGGGGGACCCATGGCGCACTCGCTCCTGGGAAAGCGGGAAAATTTTCAGCGATATTTTTTCCCTGATAGGGCGCTGCGGTTGCGGCCGCCCGATAAGAGATGGCGCTGTGATACAATATTCCACTTAACACAATAATAAAATTGTAGAATTACTGAAATACAACTCTGGGTACCATAAATCCTAAATACGAGGGACAAACTGAAAGTTTTCAGATTAGAGAAAACTGTAGTAATTAGGCCGTCATTCTTTATTTTAATACTTGCTTTAGCTTTTTCTTATCGCGTGTAGAATTTTGAGTATGGCCCTGATTCCTGAAACGCAAGGCTCATTCTCCCAAAGCCTTTTTGGTATGATTTTGGGTCATCAGAGGTTTTGTATGAAATACGTGAGTAGCATGAGGTAGGTACCAATCAATATGAAATTTTGACAAAATTTCTCGGGTCAAAATTGGAATACCTAACGCTCGAACATACATTTTCAAATTGTCAGCAATCCGGAAAATACAAATGAATGACATATAGCTCAAAAAATTAATAAGGGTTATATTTTCACAAATTATATGCCTCTTTATGTTATATTACTCGAACTTTCAGTGTTGCCTATGTATTTATAATGCACGGAGTAGGTATATTTAGTATACATTTATGATGCGCTACATTGTCTATGACATCTTTATGCATGAATTTATCATAAACTTGTGTCATGGATCGTTCGGTCTGTGCGGTCTGTCAATTCGATAACAGATGGCAGGCCGTGGGAGTGGGAAATGTTCCGATTGCACAACTTATGTAAATAATTTAATTAATTGAATATCTAAAGAAAAATAACATCGACTGTTTTTATATGTTTGAGAAACATCAGTCAGTTATTATACTTTTCATTTCTCATGCTCTGAAAGAGGGTCATTGTTGTTCTAAAAGGTGTGCAGATAATGATACGTGTCTGCACTAGAGCATTTTACGTTCGAAGTACTTTTTTTAGGATAAGCAATTAAAATTTGAGTTTAAATGGATTTGTTATACAATTTCCACTCTGATATTTGACTCTCCATTCCATAAATAACGATACTTTTGCCTGAATTGTTAATTAAAAGTACACTCATGAAATACTAAAATATTGTATATATGTCTGTTTTAAAAAAAACACATGCATTTTACTTTTCTCGTATTCGAAATGAAAAGTAGAGTGGTTAACTCGGATGAAAGGCATCATTTCAGCCCCGGACTATGCGTTCGAGCGCCAAAATACATCGGCAGAAATGAGTGCCTTTCATCCCTTGGTTAACAATCTATATACTATTTAAAATGTTTCATTGCTTATAGATATTTGAAATTATAGGAAACATAAGGTAAATTTCGAGTCTCAATATTAAAATAGTTACAGAAAATTTGTAGCAACGGTGGCGATTTTATATTTAAAAAAGTCGGACTTAGACCAAGTCTAACTAAGTTCAACCGGGGTTGCAACTATTGGGTTATTGCGTCTATTTAGTTATTTCTCGAATAGGTACGATATGTTACGTTTTATTCTTCAAGTACGTAGGCTAGCTCAGGCTCAGGCTCAGGCTCAGGCTCAGGCTCAGGCGTGTAGAGGGCGGTTCCAAATAAGAAATAACGACTCTTGTAATTTACATTGTTTAAAAAAACCGGCCAAGTGCGAGTCGGACTCGCGCACGAAGGGTTCCGTGCCGTTACGCAAAAAAACGGCAAAAAAATCATGTTGTATGGGAGCCCTGCTTAAACATTTATTTTATACTATTTTTAGTATTTGTTGTTATAGCGGCAACAGAAATAGGTACATCATCTGTAAAAATTTCAACTGTCAAGCTATCACGGTTCATGAGATACAGCCTGGTGACAGAAGGACAGACAGAGCTACTTAGATACATATATAGTTCTAAATATGTACCTACTTAGGTACATATATAGTTCTAAATAGCGCCATGGGCATAAAAATACAACACATAAAAATTATAATTATATTTTTTCATAAAATAATTCCACCAGAGACCAGAAATCTATAGTTACGTAATAGAGATATACCTAGAACTTGAGTTATACCGATATATAATCGATATACAACCACCGAAACCACATATGTATACGTTATCAGTGATAATTGCGGAGGTCGGTGACCCGTGACCAAAACACGTCGCTATGTAGGTATAGCAAACTACGAGTAAATACATATATACCTATCGCCATGACCTCAACTCAACCCCCTCGAAGTAGATCGATTGAGAATTTAAAGCGATAGCGACCTGCCTACCTAAAGTTTACACAAGCACTTTTGCTCTCGACTAAAAAGAGCTTCCTACCTACTTACACTACTTAAAAGATACAACAAAAACTGATTGTGATTGTAGCTATAAAACAGTTAATGATTTCACACGCGGCCTGCTCTTATGTAAATAATCGCTAAGAAAGGTTTATTCTTAGATACAGCTGCTACAACTTATATTATTATTGTTAATTTTAACTCATTACATGTATAGGAAACACTTATTCTGCTTAAGTGTAAGCCTTTTCGACAATCGCACGTCATGAAATACGCTATATCTAAAGCTACATCGCGGTGACGTGATTTTTTTGCCGTTTTTTGCGTAACGGTACGGAACCCTTCGTGCGAGAATCCGACTCGCACTTGGCCGGTTTTTTATATACTTACTAAAAATAACAATTCAAAAACATGATATCCTCGATCCCGGACACGTACAGCCGTCTCGCTCGCGCTTTCGCTTAGTGATTAGTATTAGTGTAATAAATAAGAAAGTTATGCTTTAAATAAAGCAACAATAAATAAGAAGTAATTATACTAGACAGCAGTACCGTAGTGACTTTCCTACTAAACTACTTTAATGCTAGGGCCAATAATTGGCTATTTCACCCTACCAACCTCTACGCTACGAGATGGCTACGGCCCTCCGGCTACGACTATGATCTACGCAATGCTACGTCACCGCCCTGAAAATTAGTTCAACCAAAAGGGCCATGGCGTATAAGTTACTTTACCTAGGCTTTTGGTATGACATTATTATTATTAGACATCTAAAAGCCGCGGAAAGTGTTGTTAAAAAAATGTTCTTGCAATTTTCCCTTTTTATTTAATAAGTATTTATAACTATTTTTAAAGTAAGTAATTATTTATTTATCGTGTCACATAAAGCCAGTTAAGGTGCACTTAGAGCTTGAACTAATCTTGTCGATAAATGTGTCGTTTTCAAGCAAAACGTACCACATTGTCGCTTGCCAATAAGAACGCTCTAAAAGGGTTATTCGTATAAAGATGCAAGCAAATTTCGTCCTCATTGTAAGCGACGATGTGGTACCTTTTGCTTTAAAACGTCACAAATACTTGGCTACGGCCTACCTACGCGGGCACCCAGGGCATTCGAAGCCTCTCT